>NW_027507784.1:235346799-235552367 GCF_037356315.1 Lithobates pipiens
TGGTGTTAACTATAAACTATATATACTATTTCAAAAGTATTAGGATACCTGCTTTTACACGAAATTCAATGGCATCCCAGCCTTAGTCCGTAGAGTTTAATACTGAGTTGGCCCATCCTTTTGCAGCTATAAAAGCTTCAGGTTTGAGGTGGAGGAACTTGACTGACCTGCACAGAGTCCTGACCTCAACCCAATAGAACATCTTTGGGATGAAATCGAGCAGAGACTGTGAGCCAGGCCTTCTCGTACATCAGTGCCTGACCTCACAAATACGCTTCTGGAAGAATGGTCAAACATTCTCATAGGCACACTCCTAAACCTTGTGGACAGCCTTCTCAGAAGAGTTTAAACTGTTATAGCTGCAAAGGGTGGGCCAACTCAAAATTGAACCTTAGAGACTAAGCCTGGAGTGCCGTTAAAATTCATGTGTGAGTAAAGGCAGGTGTCTCAATACTTTTGACAATATAGTGTATATTCAGTACTGTGCAAAAAATTTGGTCTGTAAATTAAGAATGCTTTCAGAATTAGAAATGTTAATAGTTTATTTTTAACAGTTAACAAAACTAGAAAGTAAATGAACAGAAGGAAAAAATCAAATCAATATATGGTGTGACCACCCTTTGGCCTCAAAACAGCATCAATTCATTAATTCTTTAATTCCTCTAAGTAATTGAACACTGTTTTTGAAGGAACTCGGTAGGTAGGTTGTTCCAAACATCTTGGAGAACTAACCACTAATCTTCTGTGGCTGTAGGCTGCCTCAAATCCTTCTGTCTCTTCATGTTATCCCAGACAGACTCTATGATGTTGAGACCAGGGCTCTGTGGGAGCTAAACCATCACTTCCAGGACTCCTTGTTCTACTTTGAAGATAGTTCTTTTTTTTATTACTAAGCATTTTTATTGAGATAAAAAGGTTTACAGCACACAATGATATGAGATATAAACCAACATATGGTAAAAGCATTTCCATAAAGCTCAAATTTGGCTTACCAAGTTATGTATAAAACATCAAATTTTTCAACATTTAACGTTATGCTAAAAGTTCTTGGTAAGATATGATCTTATCTACGATATGGTATATGATGCAAAACTGTAACCAGAAATAGAAAATCTAACAAAATAGAAAAGAAAACATAAACTCATGTCATTCTTGATGACGATAGATGAACCAAGGGTTCCACTGAGTCATTCAGTGTATGAAATGTTTTCTCTGTTGTTATCTGATCAACACGAGAGATCATTTGCATGAATGAGACTGTATAAGTGTCAGGGCTGGGCTCAGCCTTTCCTTCTCTGAGCCGGCCACTCAGCTGTCGGCTAATTGCCAACTCCTATCTTTCCACAGTGATTCACCTGTTGATGATATACTGCTAGTCAGTCGTGCCTATTTAAGCCACCCAGCCCAGATGATCTCTGCCTTCGCCTTGGTCTCATCTCTGTGTTCCTGTTAAAGACTCACTTGACTGACATTCCTTCTGGCTCCAGATCCTGCTTGCTGTTCTACTATGCTCATCTCTGACTCCCTGACATTTTGGCTTGTCTGACTATCCGTTCCTGAACTCTGGCTATGTTTTGACTACGTTTACTCTATTTACCTTTTTATTATTATTATTATTATTATTAATAATAATAATAATAATAATAATAATAATAATAATAAAAAACAAGTGTGATTTAACTGTACTTCTGTCCAATGCAGAGGGTTTCCCAACCAGGTTGAGACATACTTTGAGATGCTGCCCCAGGCATTTCCCACGGATGGAAGCAAAGTAGGTTTTGTAATATCTTTGCTTTCTGAGAGACCTTTGGCCTGGGCAAACCCTCTATGGGAGACACAAAAACCTGTTGTAGTTACCCAGAGTTTGTGACTTCTTTTAAAGGGGTATTTGATCTCCGCGCATGCTTCCGCCTCTGCTGCCAAGTGCCTCATGTCCATCAGAGTACGAGAACTGTTGCCAATTACGCAATTGAATTTTGTACTCTGGTAGTAAAGGTTGCTTTGCTGCCAGACGAGGGCGACGAGTGTAAAACGGTGTTTAATACCAGAACAGGCCATTATGAGTACCTTGTAATGCCTTTTGGCCTTTGTAATGCTTCAGCAGTTTTCCAGGGATTTATTAACGACGTCCTCTGAGATTTGTTGCAGTTATGTGTGGTGGTTTATCTCAACGATATCCTCATATTTTCCAAGTCCTCGGAGAGCCACCACACAGATGCCTGTCGCGTGCTTCGCAAACTAAGAGAGAACAATCTCTATTGTAAATTGGAGAAGTGCGAATTCCATTGTAAACAGGTTCATATCCACTGCTGGTTTTTCAATGGACCCAGAGAAACTTTCAGCAGTCCTACAGTGGCCCCGACCCGTGGGTTTACTTCCTCTGCAGAGTTTTCTTGGCTTTGCCAAATATTATTGGAAATGTATTTGTAACTTCTCGTCTCTAGTCAAGCCCCTGACTGATATGACCAGAAAGGACGGTAACCCACAGAGTTGGTCTCTGGAGTCTATTAAGGCCTTTGAGAGCGTCAAGGATACCTTTGTTTCTGCTCCTGTGTTGGCACATCCTGATCCTATGTTACTTTTGTATCCTTGAGGTTGATGCTTCTGAGACTGGAGTTGGCAACCTTTTACCTCTGAGAGCGTTCTGCATCCTTGTGGCTACTTTTCCAAGAAATTGTCACCTGCGGAATGCAATTACGAGATTGGTGACAGCGAGCTGTTAGCGATTATTTTAGCCCTGCAAGAATGGAGACATCTTTTCAAAGGTACCACTGTGCCGAATCTCATTCTTACTGACCATAAGAATTCACATTCTTGTCTGAGGCTAAGCGCCTCTCTCCCAGAAGGGCATCATGAGCTCTTTTCCTGTCTAGCTTCAATTACTTGTCTCATTCTTACCCGGTATTAAGAACGTAAGGGTTGACGCTTTGTCACAATTTAGCTCCGGTTCCTGTGATTGCTCCTGATCCTGATCTGGCTACGGTTCTCACCATTCTCACATCTCCTTTGGGTGACAATTCTTGCTGCTCAGTTCCATGCTCCTCCTGAGAAACCTTGTGACAGCTGCTTTGTCCCAGGGAGTCTCCGTACTGCCGTGCTCCAGACTTACCATTCTCCCAAGGCTGCTGGCCACCCTGGGAAGAATCCAACTCTTTTGGGCCATTTCCCAACAAATCTGATGGCCTATGTAACAGCCTTCATAGCTGCCTGTTCCATTTGTGCTCAGAGTAAGACTCCACAACACCTTCCAGTGGGCCTTCTACAACACATACCCAATGGAAAGAGGCCCTGGACCAAACTGCCTGGATTTCATTGTGGAATTACCCAACTCCCAGGGCAACACAGTTATCCTTATGGTGGTTGACCGGTTCTCGAAGATTTTCCATTGTATTCCACTTAAGAAGTTGCCCACTTCTAAGGAACTGGCTTCCATTTTTGCTCGGGAGATCTTTTGCTTACATGGGCTACCCAAGGTGATTTTCTTGGACAGGGGTAGTCAGTTTGTGTCCCGGTTCTGGTGAGCCTTTTGTGCACAGTTGGGAATTCAGCTTGCTTTCTCCTCTGCGTATCACCCTCAGTCTAATGGGGCCGCAGAACGAGCCAATCAGTCCTTGGAGCAATTCCTACGTTGTTATATTTCCGACCATCATAACATCTGGTCAGACCTCTTACCGTGGGCAGAGTTTTCTCACAATAGTGCCTTGAATTCTGCTTTCTAATTGTCCCCATTTATGGCAAACTATGTTTTCCAACCTTTCATGTTGCCTGACTCGTTTGTTCCACAGAGTATCCCTGCGTTAGAGGAGCATCTTCGTTCCACTTGGGCACAAGTCCAGGAGGCTTTGCGACATGATAATTTTGGTACAGACTCCACGCTGACCGCAGACGCCTGCCTGCACCTTCCTACCAGGTTGGGGACAAGGTCTCACAACCTCTGACTTTGTGTTCCCTCCCTGAAGTTCGCACCTCGGTTTATTGGGCCTTATCGTATTCTTCCCAGGATTAACCCAGTGGCTTACGCATTAGACCTTCCTTCTAATATGCGTATCTCAAATGTATTTCATGTCTCCTTATTAAAACCTTTTGTCTGCAACTGCTTTACCACTTCTGTGCCTCATCATCACCCTGTACAGGTTGAGAACCATGAGGACCATGAAGTACAGTCCATTATGGACTCCCATAGGTTCCGTGGGCGTATACAGTACCTGGTGCGTTGGAAAGGGTACGGTCCGGAGGAACGCTCTTGGGTCTCATCCTCAGACGTACATGTCCCTGTCCTCCACCGTGATTTCCATAGACGTTTATCCTCAAGCCTGGTGGTCTTCCAAGGGGGAGGGGTCATTGAGGAATGGGTACTGTCAGGGCTGGGCTCAGCCCTTCTTTCTCAAAGCTGGCTTCTCAGCTGTCGGCTAATTGCCAGCTTCTTTCTCTCCATAGTGACTCGCCTGTTGATGATATCCTGCTCATCAGTCCTGCCTACTTAAACCGTACAGCCCAGATGATCTCTGCCTTTGCTTTGGTCACATCTCTAGAGACGCTATCCTGTGTTCCTGTTAAAGACTTGCTTGGCTTACATTCCTTCTGGCTCCAGATCCTGCTTGCTGTTCTACTGCGCTCATCTGACTCCCTGACTCCGCTCATCTATCTGTTCCGGTTCCTGAACTCTGGCTATGTATTGACTACGTTTATGCTGTTTACCTTTTTATTATTATTATTATTATTAATAAACAAGTGTGATTTAACTGTACTTCTGTCTCAGTCTGATTCATGGTTTTTGACAATCAGACTTCCAATTAAGGGCAATTACCCATTACAGCACAATATAAATAGTGCGTATGAGTTTCATTAGGTGTTTCGGAATATCTGGGATTTTCCCATATAAAAGACCGTGAATGTGTGCCAGATCTATGTGCCTCCCTGCCAGATTATCAACTCCAGAGCCTTTCTCCAACCAGGTTGCAGAACTTCACATTCCCAGAACATGTGCAAAAATGAACCTGGGAGAGCACAGCCCTGAAAGCAGGATGAGGTGGCCTGCGGGTAAATGGCAAGGGATTTAGTGCGCTTATGCATATTCTGCCAGTTTGCTTCCCATTCCTGTAATTCAAACAATAAATTTAACTTGCGCTCCCAAAGGGTCTTGTGTCTTTAATTTGGGGCTGTCACATACCGACTCCATAGACTCATAAAGCCCTGAGATTAAACCCTTCTGTCTAGGGGCAGTCCCACATAGGGATTCAAAAGAGTTGTGTGAGTCCGATGGGATTGGTGTGTCTGGTAAAAATGGCAGATTTGGAGATATTGATAGAATTCCCTGGCAGGGATACTGCAACTGGGAGAATTAGTCAAACTTCGAGTCCAGCTGACTATCTACCACTGAAAATCTTACAGATCATCAAAGGCTGCAAGGAGCCTAGGATCACCCAGAAATTAGGCACATGGGGGTGGGGGGGATTTTTGAAATTGGTGCTAATTTCCATTTATAAAGATCCCACAGTTTCAATGAGTGAGCAACCACCATTTTCCAGGTTTCCAGATTCCAGCACCTCAAATCAAAAGCATGGGATTTAGAGGACCACAGTAGTCCCGGACGTCAGAATGGGACAAACGAATCTTGCTCAAATCTAACCCACGGGACCCGTGAATTTTTGATGTTCCATTGTGCCAATTGTGTGAATCGTTTGGCTAAATAATCCAGCCATACCTGAGGGACTCCCAGACTACCTAGCCCAGAGGTCTTCAAACTACGGCCCTCCAGTTGTTCAGGAACTACAATTCCCATCATGCCTAGTCATGTCTGTGAATGTCAGAGTTTTACCATGCCTCATGGGATGTGTAGTTCCGCAACAGCTGGAGGGCCGTAGTTTGAGGATCCCTGACCTAGCCGATTGGACTGATACAGCACTTCCCTAAAATATCTTGGAGGTTTGTCGTTCCAAATGATAGGATTTAGATATCTTAATACGAAGGGCCTGGAGTAGGTATAACAATTTAGGGAGGATCGTCATGTTGATCGCCGTTATTCTCCCTAGGAAGGAGATTCAATACGACGACCAGGATTTAAGTAACTGTTTTAGTTTAGAAATCATAGGAGGAACATGGTTATCAAATAATAAATTGTGATCCCTGGGGAGTTTTATACCCAAATAAGAAAGGGAAGATTTAACCCATGTGAAAAAGATCTCTTTAAAGTCTTTAGCTCGGTAGGGGTGAACCCCATAGGGAGAGCCATAGATTTGGACACATTCACTGAAAGGCCCGAAATCTTGGAAAATAATGAGAGGGTTTGAAGAAGATTTGGTGAGTGATCATGGGGTTGGTAAGAAATAATAACACATCGTCTGCATACATGCAGAATTTATAAGTCGAGGAGGCTTTGTTATAACCTGGAATGTCTGGATGTTGCCGCATTGCTATGGCTAGGGGGCTCAATAGCCAGAGCAAAAATCAGTGGGTATAGGCAGACACCCCTGCCTAGTGCCCCTACTGAGTTTTTGCTAGCTGGAAAAACTCAGAACTACAACCTGGGATTTTAACCCGCGTCCTGGGGTTCTGATATAGAGCTTGGTAGGCCTGTAAGAATTCTTATTGAAAACCATAGCGCTGTAAAAGGAGAGATTCATAGCTCCAAGACACACTGTAAAATGCCTTTTGGATCTCCAGGCTTAGCATTAACATTTATTTTAGAGAAAAGTTTTTTGCATCTTGAATTATATCAGTGGCAAGGTGAATATTGTCTGTGATAAGGCAGTGGGGAATAAACCCTGACTGGTAAGGAGAGATCAAAGAGGATATCACTCTCACTAAGATCCTACTGAAAATCTTTAGGTCATTGTTCATATAGTAGGTGAGGTTGAAAAAAGACACAAGTCCATCAAGTCCAACCTATGTGTGTGATTACAGTATATGTCAGTATTACATTGTATATCCCTGTATGTTGTGGTCATTCAGCTGCTTATCTAATAGTTTCTTGGAACTATCAGTGCCCCCCCACTGAGACCACTGCCAGTGGAAGAGAATTCCACATCCTTGCCGCTCTTACAGTAAAGAACCCTCCACATAGTTTAAATTTAAACCTCTTTTCTTCTAATTTTAATGAGTGACCACAAGTCTTGTTAAGCTCCCTTCTGCAAAAAACGTTTTATCCCTATTGTGGGGTCACCAGTATGGTATTTGTATATTGAAATCATATCTCCTCTCAAGCATCTCTTTTCCAGAGAGAATAAGTTCAGTGCTCTCTCTTAATTAGCTTTGTTGCCCTTCTTTGTACTCGCTCCATTTCCAGTACATCCTTCCTGAGGACTGGTGCCCAGAACTGGACAGCATACTCTAGGTGAGGCCGGACCAGAGTCTTGTAAAGCGGGAGAATAATTGTTTTATCTGTGGATTTGATCCCCTTTTTAGTGCATGACAATATTCTGTTTGCTTTGTTAGCAGCATCTTGGATGCCAATGCTGAGCATATCATCTACTAGGACCCCCAGGTCCTCTTCCATCCTAGATTCCCCCAGAGGTCCCCCCCCCCCCCAGTGTATAGATTGCATTCATATTTTTGCCACCCAAATGCATTATTTTACATTTTTCTACATTGAACCTGATTTGCCATGTAGTTGCCCACCCCATTAATTTGTTCAGATCTTTTTGTAACGTTTCCACATCCTGCAGAGAAGTTATTGCCCTGCTTAGCTTAGTATCGTCTGCAAATACAGAGATTGAACTGTTTAACCCATCCTTCAAGTCATTTATGGACAAATTAAATAGGATTGGTCCCAGCACAAAACCCTGAGGAACCCCACTACCCACTCCTGACCATTCCGAGTACTCCCCATTGATCAACACCCTCTGAACTTGCCCTTGTGGCCAGTTTTCAATCCATGTACTCATCCTATGGTCCATGCCAATGGACCTTATTTTCTACAGTAAACATTTATGGGGAACTGTCAAATGCTTTTGCAAAATCCAGATACACCACGTCTACGGGTCTCCCTTTATCTAGCTGGCAACTCACCTCCTCATAGAAGGTTAGTGGATTGGTTTGGCAAGAACGATTCTTCATGAATCCATGCTGATTACTGATAATAATGATACTGTTTTTATTACTAAAATCTTGTATATAGTCCCTTTATCATCCTCTCCAAGAGTTTACATACTATTGATGTTAGGCTAACTGGTCTCTAATTCCCAGGGATGTATTTAGGGCCCTTTTTAAATATTGGTGCTACATTGGCTTTTTTTCCAATCAGATGGGAGCATTCCAGTCAAAAGACTGTCAGTAAAAAATGAACAATGGACAAAAATAGAACAATGGTCTGGCAATTACTTGACTGAGTTCCCACAGTACCCTCGGCTGCAAGCCATCTGGTTCCGGTGATTTATTAATGTTAAGTTTCCCAAGTCTAATTTTAATTCTGTCCTCTGTTAACCATGGAGAGGCTTCCTGTGATGTGTCATGAGGATAAACACTGCAGTTTTGGTTACTGAAGCCCCCCGATTCCCTTGTGAAGACTGAGGAGAAGAATAAATTCAATACATTCACCATATCCCCATCCTTTGTAACCAGATGTCCTTCCTCATTATTTATGGGGCCAATATAGTCTGTCCTCCTTTTTTATTGTTTACATACTTTCTTGGGATTTTTTTTTTGCTCTCCTCCGCTATGTGTCTTTCATGTTCTAATTTAGCCATCCTTATTGCACCCTTACATTTCTTGTTGCATTCTTTATAAAGTCTGAATGCTGATGATGATTCCTCAACCTTGTATTTTTTTTAAGGCCTTCTCCTTCGCTTTTATATGCATTTTTACATTGGAGTTAAGCCATCCAGGACTTTTGCTCGCTCTTTTAAAGTATTACCCAGTGGGATGCATTGGCTAATGCCCTTATTTAATTTGCTCTTAAAGCAAACCCATTTCTCCTCTACGTTCTTTGTTCCTAATATTTTATCCCAATGTATGCCTTCTCATAAGGTTTGTAGTTTAGGGAAGTTGGCTCTTTTGAAATTCAGTCTTTGTATTCCTCTTATGTTTCCTGTCTGTGTGATTTATATGGAAGCCAATTGACTTGTGATCATTGTTCCCTAAATTGCCCCATATTTCCACATCCGTGATCAGGTCTGTATTGTTGGCAATCAGTAGATATAGTAATGCTTTATTGCTAGTTGGTGCGTCTACTATCTGACCTATAAAATTGTCCTTGAAGACGTTTAGGAACTGGCGAGCCTTAGATGAATATGTGGTTCCCTCCGCCCAGTCTATGTCTGGATAATTAAAATCCCCCATTATGATAAACACTTCCCATCCTTTCTGCTAATCCAAATTGTGATAGGAGATCTGTCTTCTCTTCTTCCCTCAGGTTACGGGGCCTATAGCATACTCCCAGTATAATTTTTCCCTTAGCTTCATCCCTTTGGAGGTCTACCCATAAGGATTCCACCTCCTCCCTAGCTCCCTTAGTGATGTCATCTCTCACATTCACTTGTACATTATTCTTGATATATAGGCATACCCCTCAACCTTTTTTACCCTCTCTATCCCTGCAATAAAGGGTATACCCTTGAATGTTTGCCAGTCAATCATGAAAGCTGTTACATAGTTACATAGTTAGTCAGGTTGAAAAAAGACACAAGTCCATCCAGTTCAACCAAAAAAAAAAAATATATATATATATATATATATATATATATATATATATATATATATATATATATATATATATATATACTATATATATACTATATATATATATATATATATATATTACACATACATACATATATACATATACCAGCCCATATACCCAATTCTATACCCACAGTTGATCCAGAGGAAGGCAAAAAACCCCAGCAGAGCATGATCCAATTTGCTAAAGCAGGGGAAAAAATTCCTTCCTGATCCCCCGAGAGGCAATCGGATTTTCCTATAAATTTTAGTACCCAGTTATATTACGTAATCCAGGCCTTTCTTAAAGCAATCCACTGAGCTGGCCATAACCACCTCTGCAGGGAGTCTATTCCACATTTTCACAGCTCTTACTGTGAAGAAACCTTTCCGTATTTGGAGATGAAATCTCTTCTCCTCTAGACGTAAAGAGTGCCCCCTTGTCCTCTTTGTTGACTTTAAAGTGAATAACTCGACACCAAGTTTCCTATATGGACCCCTTATATGTTGATCAAATCCCCCCTTAATCTCCTCTTATCAAGAGTGAATAAATTCAGTTCCTCTAATCTTTCCTCATAGCTGAGTTGCTCCATGCCTCTTATCAGTTTGGTTGCCCTTCTCTGCACTTTCTCCAGTTCCCCGATATCCTTTTTGAGAACTGGTGCCCAAAACTGAACGGCATATTCCAGATGAGGTCTTACTAATGATTTGAACAGGGGCAAAATGATATCTCTCTCTCTGGAGTACATACCTCTCTTAATACAGGAAAGGACTTTGCTTGCTTTGGAAACCGCAGCTTGGCATTGCATGCTATTATTGAGCTTATGATCTACCAAAACCCCCAGATCCTTCTCCACTATGGATTCCCCCAGTTGTACTCCCCCTAGCGTGTATGATGCATGCATATTCTTAGCCCCCAAGTGCATAACCTTACATTTCTCAACATTAAACCTCATCTGCCACATAGTCGCCCAATTAGACAGAGCATTGAGGTCTGCTTGTAAATTGGTGACATCCTGTAAGGACGTTATTGCACCGCATAGCTTGGTGTCATCTGCAAAGACGGAAATGTTACTCTTGATCCCAGACCCAATATCATTTATAAAGATATTAAAAAGTAAGGGTCCCAGCACTGAACCTTGGGGTACACCACTCATAACCTTAGACCATTCAGAGTAAGAATCATTAACCACTACTCTCTGAATTCTGTCTTTTAGCCAGTTTTCTATCCATCTACAAACTGATGTTTCCAAACCTGTAGACTTTACCTTACACATGAGCCGTGTGTGCGGAACAGTATCGAACGCTTTTGCAAAATCCAAATATATCACGTCCACCGCCACCCCTCTGTCCAAGGTTTTACTTACCACCTCATAAAAAGAAATCAGGTTTGTCTGACAACTCCTGTCTTTCATGAATCCATGCTGTCTGTTGCTCAAAATATTTTTTCCTGCAAGAACTCATCTATGTGGTCTTTTATTAATCCCTCCAGTATCTTCCCAACTATAGAAGTTAAACTAACGGGTCTATAATTACTTGGTAAAGACTTTGTTCCCTTTTTAAATATAGGCACCACATTGGCCCTGCGCCAATCCAGTGGTACTATTCCTGTCATTAATGAGTCCCTAAAAATTAGATACAATGGCTTTGAAATTACAGAGCTCAATTCTTTTAGGATCCGTGGGTGGATGCCATCAGGTCCAGGTGCTTTCTCCACCTTTATTCTGTCCAAATATTTCTGGACCATATCACTTATGAGCCATTGTGGATTAGGGGCTGCGTCAGTACCACCCCCATTGTGGACATGAGCTCCCCCATGCTCCTTTGTATACACAGAGCTGAAGAAAGTATTTAATAAGTTAGCCTTCTCTTTGTCCCCAGTCACCCACTCCAGATTATTTTGCAAAGGGCCTACATGCTCAGACTTAACCTTTTTACTATTAATATATTTGAAGAATTTTTTGGGGTTTGTCCTACTGTCTTTTGCAATCTGTCTTTCATTTTGAATTTTTGCATCCTTGATTTCCTTTTTACATATTCTGTTAAATTTCTTGTAACATTTAAATGACACTAGTGTTCCTTCATTTTTATATTTTTTGAAAGCTCTTTTTTTATAGTTTATAGCTTTTTTAACTTTGGCCATGAGCCACATCGGCTTTATTTTTAACCTTTTAAACTTATTGCCCATGGGAATATACTTTGCCGTGAGATCACAAACAAGCTTTTTGAAGAATTCCCATTTCTGTTCTGTGCCCATTGGTGCCAATATTCTCTCCCAGTCTAAGTCCTGGAGAGCAGCCCTCATCCTTGGAAAATTTGCTCTCTTGAAATTAAGTGTTTTTATCTTTCCCGTATGTGATTTTTGCTTACAGCTAACATCAAATGAAATCATGTTATGGTCACTGCTACCCAGATGTTCCTTTATCTGAACATTAGTAATACGTTCTGCATGGTTTGAGATTACCAGGTCCAACAGAGCATCATTCCTAGTTGAGGCCTCAATAAACTGTACCATAAAATTGTCCTGTAATAGGTTTACAAATTTTTGCCCTTTAACTGTCCCAGCAGTGCCATTACCCCAGTCAATTTCTGTTGAACCAGGTCTCTGAAATTCTCACAAAATCCAAATCCTCCTCGTACAATAATATCTCTAGTTCACTCATCTTGTCCGCTAGGCTCCTGGCATTGGTAAACATGCCACGTAGTTTAGACCGCTCGCATATTATCCTCTTATTGGGTGTTCCAAGATTGCAACTAGGACTTGCTACTATACTTACCTTGGTTTTTGTGCTTTGGTCCACCTACCGCCACCTACCGCTAATGTCCTCAATACTACCCTCTGGAATATGTTCCGCGCTGACTATCTCTACCTCTGGACCCCCCCCCCCCCCCATCGCCTAGTTTAAAAACCCCTAAACTTTTCAGCCATCTTCATTCCCAGCTGATCTTCACCCTCCTCATTTAGGTGCAGTCCGTCCCTTCTATAGTACTATAGTATCGACTGAGAAGTCGGCCCAGTTCTCCAGGAACTCAAACCCCTCCTTACTACACCAGCTCTTCAGCCACTTGTTTACTTCCCTAATCTTCCTCTGCCTTTCTGGTGTGACTCGATTTACCGGTAGTATTCCTGAAAATACTACCTTGGAGGTCCTTTTCCTCAATTTAGCTCCTAAGTCCCTAAAATCGTTCTTTAGGACACGCTATCTGCCTCTGACATTGTCATTGGTGCCAACATGCACCATGACATATGGGTCTTCCACCAGATCCGTGATATGTCGAACCTGAGCTCCCGGTAGACAACATACTGTTCGGTGCTTCAGGTCTTTGTTAAAGATTGGACTCTCTGTCCTTCTAAGAATTAAGTCCCCTACCACCAGAATCTGTTTTTCCATTCCCTTCACTCCCCCCCCCACTCTCGCTGGAGGAGTTCTTCCCCCAGCAGCTAGGAGACTCCCTCAGCTCCAGAAGTGATGGACCCTTACTGGTTTCACCAATGTCACTCAATGGAGCGTACTTATTGGGATGCTCCAGCCCTGGATTGCCTTACTGGCACTCCCACCCTTCCTGACTGTCACCCATCTACTCTTTGCTAGTGCCTGCACTTCTTTGTCTCCACCTGCCTCTGTGCTGGCGCCTGCCAACACCTGCTGTGTACGTTCCTGGCTCTCCTTTAGCATGGAGGGACTTCTCAGTGCTGACAGTTGCTTCCAGGGAAACAATGCGCTTACATTTTGCACAGCAGTATTCACCCTCGATTGGATGATCAAGGAACGCATACATGCCACAAGATGTACAACAAGTGGAGCATCGTACCTATTCAATTTAATGAGGGTTGGGGATTATACCCTGTCCAAATTCCCTACAACATCTAGCTTCCTGACACTAATACTCAATACAATACACAGGTACTCACAGAACTACGTGCACTCACAGACCACTCGC
Source organism: Lithobates pipiens (assembly GCF_037356315.1). Classification (NCBI taxonomy): domain Eukaryota; kingdom Metazoa; phylum Chordata; class Amphibia; order Anura; family Ranidae; genus Lithobates; species Lithobates pipiens. The sequence continues at coordinate 235,360,396 of NW_027507784.1, forward strand.
ACTCATAGACCACTTGCAGAACTATGTGCACTTGCAGACCACTCACAGACCACTCACAGAACTACATGCACTGGCAGACCACTCGCAGAACTATGTGCACTGGCAGACCACTCGCAGAACTACGTTCACTCACAGAACTACGTGCACTCACAGAACTACGTACACTCACAATACACAAGTACACAATACACAAGTACTAACAATCCACACAAACTACTCACCACAAACAATCAGGTACTCACACTACACAGGTACTATGACTCCTGTTATAACCTCCTGTTTTAAACTCTGGTTTTAACTCACCACTTAGACCAGTTCCACTAACTCTGGTTTTAACTCACCACTTAGACCAGTTCCACTAACTCTGGTTTTAACTCACCACTTAGACCAATTCCACTTGGACAGAGTTCCAGCAAGCTCAAAGATGAGCAGGCTCATAATAAGTTCTACACAAGGTTATATAGGCCTCAAGCACATGTGACCAATTAGGCTGAAGGAATCAAAGAAAAAAAAAAGCTGTTTAAAAAGTGTCAGAAAAAAGGTGTTAAAAAGCTACAAGGAAAAGCTCCAAAAATAACCTAAAAATGCAACCCAGCATTTACCAGCAGTCAAAAAGCAAGACTTGTTCACTCCCCATTGTTTAGCTTCCAACCAGCAGTTTGGCGATTAGTTTGTCAATAACTGATATGGGCCTACAATTCTCAGGTGGGTGTGGTCCTTATTCTGTTTAGGGATGAGCGACATGTTTGCTATCAGCATTTTCTCTGGAAAACTGTTACCTTGCAGGGCAAAATTGAAAAGCAGAACCAGTCTGTGGGATAGCTGGGAGGAATTTTTGTTTGTAATATAAGGTGGAAAATCCATCAGGGCCAGGAGCCGATCCTGTCTTTAGCGCCTTGATGACAGCTGTCACTTCTGATTGAGAAGCAGGGGAATTACGTGAGTCTAATTGTGAGGTGGTAGGAGTGGGTATTGGGATAAAGTTGAACCAGGCAAGGCCCTCAGCTGAAGGTTCAGTTTGGGTAGGTGCCAGCAAGGATGAATATACTATACTATACTGAATATAATATTTTTGAAAATCTTTAAAACCTCCTGTGCGAGATGTATGCAATCCAGAAGGTGTGGTCAATTTATAGACGTGCAGAGGGTGGAGAGACTGGTTCAGTTTTCTAGCAAACATAATTGAAGAGGAGTTACTATACAATAAAAATCTTAGACCGTCTCAGGGCTTTCTCTACTTTAGCCGAGAGCAACGAATCCAATTGAAGATGTTTTTGCTCGATGGAAAGTCTGACTCCAAATTCAGGGCTGCGGAATTTATATACAGACTGTCCCGCTCGGCTGTGAGCAATAATAGTTTTTGCTTGTTATGCTGCATACACACGATCGGAAATTCGGCCAGCAAAAGGCCCGATGAGAGGTTTTGGTCAGAAAATGCGATTGTGTGTATGCTCAATCGGACTTTTGCTGGCCCAATTCCAGCCAGCAAAAGACTGAGAGCAGGTTCTCAATTTTTCTGTCGTAAAAAGTTCCTATCTTAAAATGCGTTCGCGCATATGCAATTCCGACTCGCAAAAACTCACGCATACTCAGATGCAAGTACGAGTCAGAAGCGATCGGTCTGGTAAAACTACCGTTCATAGTGGACATAGCACATTTGTCATGCTGAATTTTTTTAAATAGTTTAATACAGCGTATTCTCTTCTTCTTTAGAATGCTAAAAAAATTAAGTTGTTTTGCTACTCATATTCACACAGAGTTCTCACAAACTTCTTTCTTATTTCTCGTAATCTCATGTATAATCTTTTGTTTTTAAAGCCAGATCTCCATAATAATGTTTGGGTTTTTATTTTTTTGTCTTTTTTTTTTTGGAATATTTTTTAATTATTTTCTAGTCACCTCCATTTATTTTATTTTTTTTGTGTCAAGTTTACACAACAACATTATTATCTTGTATTTGTAAAGCTCAAGGAGGTTGGTTGGTGTCCCTTGTTAATTTGACATTGTAATTTTGACATGTACCTGTCTACTCACAAACTGTCCTATTTGAAGAAAAACACATAGGCAAGTATTTTCAGAAAAAATTGAAATCTCCAGTTATTCTGGCTGATAAAAAAAATAAAGAAGACAACGCTGGAGAAACTGCTGGAATTTGCAAAGCCTTTCTTCCCCATGGCACACATCAACTATTTGGAAAATTAAAATTGTTAGATTGAGAAGTCCATATAATGGGGAGCACAATCTGGTCAAGGACTCCCAGAGATCATGAACAGCAGCTGATGACATATATGTCCCCAGGCTGTTGTGCTACAACAGTCTGCATCTTCTATCAGACTAGACTGAACCCAGGACATCACTTTCTTGCCTTCCCTGCAGTCTTCCTTGCAGCCTTCCTTGGAGGCTGTGGCTCTGAAGATGGACTTGTGGCAGGAGGAGGAGGAGGATGGGCAAGCACACATAAGTGCATATTATCACTTATTTGGCCCCTCAACCCCTTCTGAATGGCCTCAAAAACAAATTTATCACACCTGAGGCATTGGCCCTCCTCCAATTGCTACAATTTAGCAGCTACATAGCAGCCATAGGTCTCTTCAGCGTCGGGGGGGGGGGGGGGGCTTTTCAGGGACGCATTAGCATCTTTAATGGGGCCCAGTGCTGCCTCCTCCACGTTACACCCCTTTCTGGCCCTTTTTTTGGAAGGTGGAGGGGAGGCACCTGGGATTGGGCGAGGCTACAGGGCCCTGCCACTTCCTGGCTGCCATTTACCACTGCCTCCTCCTGGCTGCCACTTACACCCGCCTCTTCCTGTCTGCCACATTCCAAAGCCAAGGTCCTGGCTGAGGTCTTCCTGTGTCTGAAAAACGAACATAGTCTTAGTTTTTGGTTCATCAATCACACCCAATTTTCATCTCATGACTGTTGAAAATTGAATGTTAATAAATAGAAAAGTCTATCATTCTGACCCTAGCATTTTTCATTCTTGTCACACTTATTTTTGGCCCCTACTGTTAATTGATATTTCAAACACTTTTTGTTAAATCATTCATTTGTTAGCAATAATAACATCTAGTTAACAGCAATCCATTTTCGGACAATAAATGTTAAAAAATAGTATACCTGGCTCCAGCTGGGCCCCTCAACTTCTTCCAGGAGGGAAGGCGTAGGTTGGTCCTCGGAAGCCTCAGCTGGGGTTGAGGGAAGGGTGGAAGTGTAGAAAGTAATTCCCTGGCTTCCATCTGGTCTTCCAGAAACCACATCCTGCTGTAGTACCACAAACTGGGTACATAGACATCCTCTGCTGCAGCTCCTGATCTCATGGAAGCCTGGACATTATTAAGCTCCTTCCTATATGTGCTTCTCAAGCTACAAATTTTCCTATCCACAAACTTGATGTCTGTGACTGGAACCTGCGTCTTCACATATTCCAGCAGTGGCTCCAGTGATGCCTTCCTAGCTTGTTTATTTCAATATAAGGAGTTTTTAACCTCCTACAAATTTCGCATATCCCTGTATTTGTCTATGAAGTGGTCCATGAATTCAAGGTCTTTGAATTTTTTCATATTTGCTGCAAGACAAAACACAAGACAAAAACACTAAATAGGCTAAACTCTCCTAATCTGATCCCAATATAGGCCTCAATCTAGAATCAGTATAGGCCACTGATGCACCAGTTAAGATGTTACCTTCGCTAGAACGTTCGTCCTCCTTCCTCAGCACACCAAACGTACGTATGACACACACGTCTTGTATTAATATATACACTGCGTACGCATGAAACTCCGCCCATGTCGCCCACCCCTGACGTTCTTTCTCAAAAATTCCCCACCATGTCTCTCTCATCGCAGTGGGAGAGGAACATGGTGGAGACACAGCAAGTGTTCACTACTACTAGTAGTAACGAGGAGGAGGAAAGCCCGGAGGCTGAAACGTCCCGATCTAGGAGGAGGTTTAAGGCCCCCAATATGTCCTTTGGTGAGATGGTGTAGATGGTCCACATATTGAAGAGGGCTGACTATGATGGGAAGAATGGACCGTACCCAAACCCCAATCTGTGAAAGGCCAAAATCAAGACAAAAGTTGTGAAGAGTCTGCGCCGTAATTTTGGGATTGACAATCCAAGGAACAATTGAGGAAACACTGGTCAGACCTCAAATTAAGGGAGCAGGATCAGCACAGAAGGATAAAGAAAGTGCTTCAAAAAAGTAAGTACTTGTCGTGTGTTCCTATTATGATTATTAACTTGTATGCTGCTCCATGTGCTTTTCTTTACTGTTGTACAGTTTAAAATGGCTACTTTCATGTTTGTGGGCACAGTAATCGTTCGCAGGAAACATTGTTCGTTTGCCAACTAAATATGATGTTTTTAGCTGATACAGGGTTAACTAAATGTGGTCATGCTAATTTGTATTAAAAGAAGTTTAGGACACTGTTGTCTAGATGTCTTTGAAACTAGAATGAATTGCAAACTTGATTCAGTGTAATGTAAGGAGAGAACACTCAGCAGCTGTTTACATATCTGGACTCAGGTACACTAGTGTGGGACACCAGACATTTTTTAGGGTGACCCACACAGGTGCTCCAGTGGATACTTGGGGTGTCTCCATGTGTGAAAGTTGTCCAAATAAGGTAAGTATTCAAGCTTGGTTATGGGAATTAATCATGTCTTCAACTTGGAACTCTGACCAAACAGACAATTGTACCCCACTTCCAAGCAATGTTTCACATTCATATTTCTGGCCACAAATATCTGTGTGCTAAGTATACCTTTTGTTTCATTCTCATAGGGGAGAAAAGACTCGGTTCATCTGAGGACACCAGAAACACCACACCTCAGGAAGAAGGGGAGCAGAGGATTGTGGTATCTCAGGATGTGGAGGAAGGAGAGGTGGAAGAAGTGCTCAAAATTGGCACCACAACAGGTCAGTGTTTGACACCACAGGTAATATATGCATGCCTGCATATTTATAATACATGGTGTGTATTTTTATTTTGGGTGATGTGCAGGATGTGGAACCAAAATCGATTCATTTCACCAGTGACAGTGAACAATGGCTTATCCAGGAAATAATGTGTTGTAGTTGGGATTTAGACCTTATCAAAGAAAAAAACACAAACATGATTGATGTACTAGGAAGAATCTAAATCTTATAAAGATTACAGCTTTTTAAAAAGATTTTTAATAATTTTATCTAAAGTTTTAATACAACAGACAGAAGGACTGGGGGTTGGGAGTTTTAATACAGTTTAAAAGCCAAATTTGGAAGATGCACACAGTGTGTCAACATGTGCTACCTGCCATCAGGGGATTTCAATATATTTGTTTTGTGGGTGTAACCCCTTCCTCCCAACTCTAGTAGGTGAGAGGAACTGGTTGCACCCCCAAAACACGTCCATTGATCCCCCATGATGGAAGATAGCACATGTTGACATGAGGTATGGGATCAGAATGGAAATCCCCATTTTGACTCAAAAGTTGTGTGCATCTTCTAAATTTGGCTTTTACAGGGGTGCCCATCTGATCAAGACCTTTTTCACATTATAATGTCTGATATTGCCTTCATTTTTAAAGTGTTGAACTTTGTAACTTCCAGAGTTGTGTATGTTATGTTTGTAAACCTACCTGTTTTTGTATTTTTTTTCAAAAATTTCAAGGTAAAACTTTGAAAAAAAAAAAGCTGAGTTTTTTTGTTTTTGTTTTACCACCAAATGTGAATGTGCATGGAGTAAAAGGCTTTCTACTCAACAATGTGTGGCTTCTTCTTTCAATGCTCAATAACACTTTTTGTATTAAGTTGGTGTTTACAGTGACAATGGGTGTTATTTAAATAATGTTAAAACCACTTGGCACTACAAGTGCACTAGGAGAAACTAGGAGACAGATAAAAGAAACACAAGCAGTAAATCCAAATCAAGATTTTATCATATCAATTTTTTTATTTTTTATTATATTTACAAATTAGCTGGCATAGCAATGGCCCCCCTACCTGTAAAATATTCCACATATTTTTCACACACTTTACGGGCACTTTGGGGGAGGGGCAAGCCAAGATGGACAGCTTCCAGGGCCATCAATGTTGGTTCACAAAGTCCAGCCTCAGGCCCAATATAATTTGGAGCATTTCTTTTTAAAAAGTTGTGCAGGGTGAAGCAGCATAAAACAATGTGGTTCAGTTTGTACTCCACCAGGTTTATTGCCATTAGAAATAGGCGGAACCGGCTAGCCATTATCCCAAAGGTATTCTCCATGACTCTTCTGGCTCTGGCCAGCTGGAAATTAAAAACCCTCTTCTCTGGGGTGAGTGCCCTCTGGGGGAATGGCCTCATCATGTTATTGGCCAGACCAAATGCTTCATCAGCAATAAAAACAAACAGAAGTCCTTCGATGCTTTCTTCCGCAGGTGGCAATCCCAAGCCACTGTTCTGTAGATGTCCGTAGAACTCGGTCTGGGCAAAGACTCCACCATCTGACATCCGCCCATTTTTCCCCACATCCACATAGAGAAACTCATATGTCACCGACACCACCGCCATCAACACGTTACTATGAAACCCCTTATAGGTAAAATAGTAATGGGGTGGTGGGACGATGTGGACATGCTTCCCATCTATTGCCCCTCCACAGTTGGGAAAGTCCCAGCAATGGGCAAAGTGGGATGCCACAGTCTGCCATTCCTGTGGCGTTGAAGGAAACTGTGCAGTCAAAACAGAAAAAAAAATAGTAATTTTGCACATAAACATTGTAAGCAGATTAGACACAAACATTCTTGGCCAACATCAGTATAACATAAATTTTAATGCATATTTAGAGACAAACTTCTAAAGTCCACTTATCAGATTCCTCATCCCCTCTGATGGCTATTGTCAAAATTTTAGAGGGGGAGGGTTCTAAATGAGTTTGGGAGCCCAAGAAAATCCTCTGGAACTCTGCATGAATTTAAGGACAACAATAACATTTGTACACATTATAGGGGGTGTTTAGGGTAAAGCACTAAAATTGAGCTGACACATACATTGTTAAGTGACAAGGCTAGGTGTTTATGGGCCCAGGATAGCATGCTGGGGAGGTTAGTGAAGGCAAATATGCATGTAGGCCAAAAAAGGAGCATTAAAAGATTCCAGCATGCATGAGGACAAAGGGGACATTCACAGCATATTACAATTAGGGTAATTATGGAATGATGAAATAAATACAAAACATTAGCATACATTAAATACATATAATGTGATGTTAGAGGATAAAACTTACCCTAATATAGTCCTTCTGCAGGACCTGAATAATAGTAGAACGGGTCTCTGGAAGAATGATCCCCAGAGCCTGGGGGGGAGATGCCTGTAGAGAACTTGAGGACCTATAGACTTCTCCCTGTCGTCAAGTACTGCAACATAGAGACTAGCCTCTGCTCGGAAGTGATGGCTTACTGCATGGAGGCGTCCTGCCTGATAATATAAGGGGTGAGCAAAGCCAACAATTGGTGAAAAATGGGGTCTGCCATATGGAGAATATTCCTGAAATCATTGGTTATTCTCCTGGATCTCCCACAGCAAAGGCATATGAGAGAATTGGTCACGATGGAGTAACCAATTCTTGGTCCATGAATTCCTCCCCACCCTATTCATGGACTGGGCTTCGGTCAAAATAAGAACCCCAACACCAAGCCCCCGCACAGCACGAACTCTACAACGAGCACACAACCACAACATGGCTACAAAACGGTTGGCTGGTCAGAACGAACTAACTGAACGCACTAAAGAACAGCAAGGCCTGTGAATAGTGAGCTGAAAATCAGTAACGAGCAGACAAGAATGCACTGAAAAACAGATACAAACTGACTACATGCACTGAAAACCAGATAGAAACCCACAACCACAAATTGAACAACAGTAATATGATCGGAATAAGCACAAGTCTGAAAAGCGCGAATCGTCTGTCACCAAACTTCGCCTAACACAAGATTAACAGAAGGAGCCCACTGGGTGTTGAACTTCCTTTTTATAGTCCTGTCGTACGTGTTGTACGTCACCACGTTCTTGATGGTCGGAATTTGGTGTGACCTTGTGTATGCAAGACTGCTTGAGCGGAATCCCAGCGTAAAAACCATCAGAGTTTTTTCAAAATTCAAATCATGTGTATGCCGCATTAGCTTTATTATGGGCCATTGCTAAACTTATGAGCTTACCTCCCAGCACTGCCTTATGAGCGACCCACACTGTAGAGATGGGGTTCTCTAGGAGGGAATTTAATGTAAAGTAGTCATCTAAAGCTTGCAAAACCACCGTCTGAATCCCCATATATGAAAGAAATGCCTCATTGAGTCTTCAAGTATATGGTGTAGGGGCTAGGTTAATAAATTCAGTTGTAAAGGCAGCAATGTGGTGATCTGACTATACACAGTTATGTATGGAGGCATTTGTTGAGTTTGCTAGAATAATAGGGGTGGATAGAATATAATCTAGTCTTGCGTAACTGTTGTGAGGGTGATAGAAACATGTGTGAAAAATGCATTGTATTTGAATCAAATGGAGCTGTTCAAAAAGATAGCTGTACCTGTGCATATTTGTCAACTGTTGTCCCCTTAAGGCAATTTCATAACAAATTCTTCTTCTATCCCTTCTGGGAGATAGAGTGTGCCAGGTTTGAGATGGCCTGGGGGTCAAGGTTGAGCGACGTACCACTTCTGCTTCCAAGAGGCCCAGTTTCACCAGTATTTCTTGACCCTCCAGCACCATGGTAGCAACATATGTGGAGCCATTATGGTGAACCACTAATTTGAATGGAAAACACCATCTGTAGCTGATCCGAGCTGCTTGAAGTGCTGTAGTGATATCTTTCATACCTCTGTGTCTGTCCAAAGTAGCAGGTGAAATATCCAGGTAGATTTGAACTGTGTAATCCTCTAAGGCAGTGTTTCTCAAATCCAGTCCTCAGGCCCCCCCAACAGGTCATGTTTTCAGGATTTCCCTCAGATGAAACGGCTGTGGTAATTGCTAAGGCAGTGAAACTGATCAAATCACCTGTGAAAAATAATGGAAAACCTGAAAACATGACCTGTTGGGGGGGCCTGAGGACTGGATTTGAGAAACACTGCTCTAAGGTGATATGTGGCGTGTTTCTGGCCGCTCACAGAATGTCCTCTTTCATCATGAAAACATTCATGCAAAGGATTATGTCACATGGAGGTTTATCCACTGGAGGTTTCAGTCTGAGGGCCCTATGGATCCGATCACATGCAGATTCCCAGTCAGGAAGGAGAAACTTGAACAGCTTGATGACAGCGGGAATCAGATCGGTGACAGACTCTGGGATACCACACAGATGAAGGTTATTGCATCTATTCCTGTTGTACAGGTCTTCCACTTGTGACTGTATTTGATTAACTGCCGCTGACAATGATTCATGCTCTCTGCTGAGATCACTATATGCCAGGGCTAGTTCATTATGTTTAGTTTCCAGCCTGTCAGTTCTAGTGCCCAGAGTTGAAATCTCCTGCAATAGTGTATGAGAGGTCTTATGCAATTTGGATTGGAATTTAGCAGCAAGTCTATTGTACATAGCTTCCAGGCTGGCATCCAGATCAGCCTTTAAAAATGATGTGGTATACTCACAGCCCAGTTCAGAGGGGGAGCCAGGGACCGAAGGAAAAGAGAGAGCCACCAGAGCAGAAGAGTGCTCGATCTGTTGCGCTCTTTTGGGACATACTGTATTGCTCTCTGGTGGGGAGAAGGTAAGGGATAAGTGACTTCTGAGCAGAGCCCCGGGATTTTTTCAGATGATGGCATGCACTGTATTGTAGTGCCTTGAGGGGTGTTGAAAGTGGCAGGTTTAAGGCTGTTTATGGCCCTCTGAAAACTGATCGTGTCCCATGTAGTGCGGAGCTACAATGTCAGGTTGTATGTATGTGTATGTGTGTGTGTATGTGTGTATGTATGTATGTATGTATGTATGTATGTATGTGTATATATATATCAGCAGCAGCAAAAGCCAATCTATCCTCCTCCTTAACCACTTCAGCCCCGGAAGAATTTATCCCCTTCCTGATCAGAGCACTTTTGGCGATTCGGCACTGGGTCTCTTTAACTGAGAATTGTGCAGTTGTGCGATGTTGTACCCAAACAAAATTGACGTCCCTTTTTTCCTACAAATAGAGCTTTCTTTTGGTGGTATTTGATTGCCTCTGCGGTTTTTATTTTTTGCTCTATAAACAAAAAAAAATCATTATTTTTTACATTTTGCTATAATAAATATCCCCCAAAAACATCTAAAAAAATTTTTTGCCTCAGTTTAGGCCGATATGTATTCTTCTACATATTTTTGGTATAAAGAATCACAATAAGCGTACATTGATTGTTTTTTGCGCAAAAGTTATAGCGTCTACAAAATAGGGGATAGAGTTATATAATTTTTTATTATTATTATTTTTTTTTACTAGTAATGGCGGTGATCTGATTTTTATCAAGACTGCGACATTATGGCAGACACATTGGACAATTTTGACACATTTTTGGAACCATTGGCATTAATACAGCAATCAGTGTAATTAAAAATGCATTGATTACTGTAAAAATACCACGGGTAGTGAAGGGGTTAACACTGGGGGGCGGTGAAGGGGTTAACTGTGTTCCCTGGGAGGTAATTCTAACTGAAGGGGGAGGGACTAACTACAGGAAGTGACAGATCGTGGTTCTTAGCTAATAGGAACACATGATCTGTCACTCCTGTCAGAACAGGGAAGTGTGTGTTTACACACACTCGTCCCTGTTCTGTGTCTCCTGGTCACGATCGCTCATGGCCGGCGGTCATCGCTACTGTTGGCCTCGAGCATTGACACTCCCGCTGTGCAGCGGGCACATGCCTGCTATACGGACCCCGTGAGATCACATACCGTAATGTGGTTTCGCGCAGGGAGCCAACCTGCTTAAACTGCTAGCCTATCCCCCCAGGGCACAGAGCAACCTCTTGCCTTTTTAGTGCTGCTCCTGCACACTTTTCCTTCGCTGCTAATCTTGCCATATCCCCACACCAACAGGCTTTTTTGCAAATTTTAGTATATATTTTTTCATCCCCCCCCCCTTTGTGTATCAGGTACTTGTTGCCATATGCCACCTTAATTTTTCCAAGTAGGTACAATTATCTCTTTCCTATCCAGCATGGTGAATGCCATGAGGCAGTAGGAGGCAGATGAGAAATATGAGGAAGAGGAGTGTTGGGGTGCTGGCAGAGAGAAGGAGGAGGGTTAGGGTGCTGGTGACAAGGAGAAGGAGATCATTTTTGGGGCTGCTTTGTATCATTCCTCCCAGATACAATGGGAAAATCCCAGAGGATCTCTTGCCCCATCCAAGAAGGAGCTCAAAAAGATCCATTCTGAGGAAAACTCTTTACTGCGTTTCTCACTACTGGCTGGATCCCTTGTAGAAGAAAAAACTGCCCACCCTTTCACAACACAGCACAAGGGGAGGCAGTAGAAAATGGGGAGGACTTTTTTTGCTGAAGGCTAGGAGGAGGGATGTTATATTCCTTTCCAATAGAAAAGTATCTACTGCTACCATAATAATATGTTCTTTGCAGCATTTCCTCGCGGTGGCTGGATCCACTGCACTGTGTGCTGCAATGTACCCTATCTTTCATCCCCCACAATTTCCATAGCTGTAATAAGTCAAGCATTTGGCTCAATTGCACTGAAACCAAAAGGTTTAGACCGGGCACTCTAATGCAAGGTGACTTTGGTTTGCTACTTGTTCCTGACACAGGCAAAAGTGCTCTTTTTGGAGCAGCACTTTGCTGCATACTTGTGCACCAAAGCACCCCCTATCCCCCCAATTTTTAAATTTCACTGTGGACCTGTTTATTTTTTCCCCTTAATGGCAGGAGAAAATCGTGCGTGCCTGTTATATGCCGATCCGCCGCTGATTGTGAGCGGAGGAGCGAGTGCCGCCAATATAAACACATAGCCGAGTGTACTGCTCCACTCACAGTCATGCCCAGTCCCGCCTTATGATGGACATAACAGAGGGAATGGGCGTGGCTGTGAACGGAGCCGAGAGGAGCCAAGCCTAGCTGAGTACACTAGGCTATGTGTATATCGCCGGTGCTTGGTTCCTCTCGGCTCCGGTCTCAGTCACGCCCAGTCCATTGGACCTGTGTTATGTCCATCATTGGGAGGGACTGCAAGAGGAGCCGAGATACACAGGACCGGCTCTGTGTATCTCGGTGGCACCATATTCAAACATGAAGTGACACTGACAAGGCATCAATGTCACTGGGCAAGGCTGCAGATGGACACTGATAAGCCTAGATTGATGGGCATTTAAATGAAAGTTTTTTTCCGTAAAAAGTTTTTTTCCTTAAAATTCCCTCCTAAACTTGGGGTGTGCGTTATACGCCAATAAATATGGTATGTCATTATTAAGATAACAAAGTAATGCATGGTTTAAAGAACATACAAAGCTTTCTTTTTTGTGGTATTGTCTTGAAAAATTATGATACAATCCTTAAGCAAAAAATTAACAAAACAAAGCTAATGCCTTTGGCATGCAAAGGATTAAAACAGAGTAGACTGAAAAGTACTTTGTATCACACAATTTTGCATCTGAACGGTGTTGATATATACTGAGTCATATGGCTCTTTTTGGCAGCAGCAGCTGCGGGATCTGTTGTATTCACACAGCAACTTGAAGCTTTATTTTAAGAGCTGAGAACTGCTGGGGAATTGCAGCAGCAGAAGTGCAGAAGGACTGGACGTATTACATACGCCCAGTCTCCTCAACTAGTTAATCTAGATATTAAAATTAGAATGTAATATTGCACATAAAAAAACAAGAACATTTTTTCAGACTCAAGGCAACTTGTGTGGGCATCTTTAGTAGACTGCAGTCCCATAGAGAGATACTGGGCATGTTTTAATCAATAAAAATAAAATAACATTTGTTGTACTGACTGGATGCACACTATGCAAGCAGCTTTAGTAGCCTGCAGTTCCAAAGGAAGACATTAGGCAGGTTTTAATGTGATAGACTAAAATGTATTTGCTTTAAAATAAAAAAGAGGGTATACTTACCTGCCCTGTGTAACAATATGGCACAGAGCAGTCCTATAACTCCTTTTCTGGAGTCTTCTTTTTGTGGGTGCCCCAGATCAAGTTATGTGCTATGGGGCACTTATGCAGGCACACTTCCAAGCCAGGCTGTGTACATCCATAGACACACTGTCAAAAATCAGTAGTAGGGATAGCCAATTCTGTGTGGCTACACTTAGGAAACTGAGACCAGAACATATATAATGAAGTAAATGTATTGATAGTAAAACAAAATACATCTAAACGCCAGCAAACAAAAAAACATAGCAACCATGAAGGTATAAGTAAACCATAACCCAAGGACATAATACCTAACAAACTATAATACAATATATACAAAATGGGGAACAAAGATAAACAGGATAACACTGGAGATGCAAGGAAGTAGGGGAGCAGGACTGGTATCAGGAATGAGGGAGAGTGGGTACAAGGCAGTAGGGTACAGGTACAAGGCAAAAGCAAGATCAGGTGCAGGGCCAGGACAAATGGCAAGCCGTATCTGGCAAGCAGAGCACAACAATGAAGCATGAGGCACTAGTAAAGGAGGACCTACAGTAAGTACCCTTGCAGCAGCCAGCAATGGGTGGAGATTGATTACTGGGATCTGCTGGCTGCTGGGAGACACTCATTGGTGGACACTGAAACTACAACCCTCCACCCAGGGAATCAGAACCATGTAAACAAAATGCCTAACTAGCATTCTAACTAACAGGAATCCTAACTAACAAACTAACTATATACATTATGTACACAATGGGGAACATGGATAATCAGGGAAAACTGAAGATACAGAGAATAGTTGGAAAGGGGAAACAGGACTAGGATCAGGTACAAGGGGAGCAGAAAAGAGGCAACAGAGTTTCGGATGCAGGGCAGGAGAAAAATCAGTATCTAGACTCAGAATAAATGGCAAGCAGTATCTGGCAGCAAAGCAAAACACTAAAGTGAAGTATAATAGTAGAGAAGGGACTAAATACCCTGCCAGCAGCCAGTATCGGGTAGAGAGACAGGCTGGGAGATACTTACTGGTGAAAACCGTAACTACAGCCTCCCACTCTGGGAAGCACAGTGCCACCAACAGGTAATCCAGGTCCTGACACATATACAGTGCAGCTCAGCCACGCTCCACTCTTTCCTAACAGGATTGGAATGACAGAAGCAGGGGCCTATGGCTGCTGCTGCTCTGAGTCTCCTGTGAGAAGAAGAGAGAGTAGCACTGCTGCAGATGGGACAGCACTGGATTGCGTTAAGAGTCAGGTAAGTGTTTAGGGAACGGAAGTAGCCAAAACAAGTATTGGGACATATGTTACCTTAATGCAAGGAATGCATAATCCACGATCCACAAAGACGTTCAGAAACTCTGTCCTACGCATTTCGTCGTAAAGACGTCATCTGAAGTGGAGGGCGGAGTCTCTGAACGCCTTTGTGTCACGGTGAAAGCCATGGATCGTGGATTATCCTGGCTTACTGTTTTTTGCATAATAGCTTTTAGCACACAGTGTAAATGTGAGCATAATTCTACTGCTTGTCAAAATAAAACTTTTTAAAATGGTATTACACTATGGGAGCTTTCTTCTTCTATATGTGGGAAGCATGAATGATCGTATGCTAGGAATAAAGCAAGCCGTGGATCTTCATATTGCTGCACAGTGGCAGATACTGCAAATGCGCAGTACCCCTGGGAGCGGGTGAGGATTTCCGGCGAGTGCATTACCTATAGGGGCACTGCAAGGAGCTCCAGCACAAACAACTGAAGAGCACTTGTCACTTTCTGGAATATTAGGATATATGAAGAGCACTTGTCACTTTTTGGAATATTTTCACAGATTGAGGGACTGCACAGATATATATACCGTATTTATCGGCATATATAACACGCGCCGGTGTATAACACACACCCCAAGTTTAGAAGGGAAATTTAAGGAAAAAAAACTTTGAGGAGGGAAGTTTAAGGGGAAGGGGATGACCTTGTCAGTGTCATCTGCAGCCTCGTCCATCATTGCAGCCTTGTCATGCAGCCTTAGGCAGCCTTGTCCACCATTGCAGCCTTATGCAGCCTTGTCCACCATTGCAGCCTTATGTAGCCTTGTCCACCATTGCAGCCTTATGTAGCCTTGTCCATCATTGCAGCCTTATACAGCCGTGTCCACCATTGCAGCCTTATGCAGCCGTGTCCACCATTGCAGCCTTGTCTTTTATTTATCTCTTTTTTTATTTTTTAAAAATGCCGCCCCCGAGATACACATCCAGCTCTGTATCTCGACGGCACGCGGTAGTTCTTGGCGGCCTCAGCCCGCCTTCAACTCTTCTCGGCAGCTTTCGACCGTTCTTGGCAGCTTTCGGCCGTCGGAAGCCGCCGAGAAGAGCCGAAGGTGGCCGAAAGCTGCTGAGAACGGCCGAAGGCGGGCCAAAGCTGCCTTGAAGAGCCGAAGGTGGCCGAAAGCCGCCTTAAAGAGCCGAAGGTGTCTGAAAGCCGCCCAGAGGCTCAGAACTGCAGGGGGTCGGCGTATAACACGCACCCGTGATTTTCCCCTGCTTTTAAGGGGAAAAAAGTGCGTGTTATACGCCGATAAATACGGTACTGTATATTTTCAGGGACCACATTATTTTGGCTAATTTATATTGAATTTAAGGATTGAAGTCGCATATGAATGAAGAGCACTTGTCACTTTGAATTTTAATTGATTTTATCTATTGAATCATTTCAGCACTAGTCACTTTTTCATAGAGAATTATTTGCACAGGCAGCATTGATAATGCACTCAAGTTTGTTTACATATTCACAGCAGTGACTAGCAAGTGAATTGGGATCACACACACACATTAAAACACGAGAACCGTGTACACCTACATCCCTTTGTAACTATATCTAATACTCCACCCAGGTGGCTGTATCTTTAGGGGCAGCAGTTTCTAAAATATTTAGCCATTCGCGTGGAACCACCCATAAACCTTTTCTTAACGCTGTTCTCAAGACTAAATACTTACAGTTTGCATTCTGGTAACTTGTATGTTATTGTGCAGCATGGAATTTCTATTCCAGAGATATTAAACATGATATCCCTCAGATAGGTTTTTCACCCAGGTGGTGGTACAATAGCCTATTCATTAGAGATGTGCCAAACACCCCCCAGTTCAGTTCGCACCAGAACAGCAGAACATCGAAAAAAGTTCATACCAGAACACCAAACCCCATTGAAGTCTATGAGACCCGACCCTGAAGAATCAAAAGTCCCCATTTTGAAGGCTTTTATGCAAGTTATTGGCCAAAAAGGGGTATGGGGACCTGGGTACTGCCCTGGGGGACATGTATCAATGCATTTTTTTTAAACAATCCTTTTTAAAGGAGCAGTGATTTTAAAGATGCTTAAAGTGAAACAATAAAAATGAAAAATTCCTTTAAATATAGTGCCTATGGGGTCTCCTTAGTCTGTCTGTAAAGTGGTGCATCTGTACCATGTATAGAACCTGCTGCAGCAAAACTGACCTTTCTAAGGAAAAGAAAATACATTTAAATGTACTTTGTGGCTACAAGCTATTGTGGACACCCAGCAATACAAAAAAAAATAAAATACAAAAAACGGCGTAGGGCAGAGTATAGAGTGAACATCTTCATTTACTCTGGTCCTCATGGGACCCCCTCGTTGTGCCATGACTCTCACCCCTGCCCCAACCTCTCACAAAGTAGAAATAAAATTTGCACGGTGTAGTGTTCCTCTTATGTTAACTATGGGTGCTGTAGCTGTGGCTGGTTCCCACATCCTCTGTGGTTGGCTGGCTCCCGTGTCCTCTATTGCTGGCTGGCTCTGTGAGTGGCTAGCTGGCTGGCTCCCTGGTATGGGTGGGTCACCATGGGTGGCTGGCTGGCCCTGCTGTGGGTGGGTCACCATGGGTGGCTGGCTGGCTGGCACCCTGGCCTTGCTGTGGGTGGGTCACCATGGGTGGTTGGCTGGAACCCTGGCCCTGCTGTGGCTGGCTGGTGTGTCCTTTCCTCTTCCGCCTTTCCGGGCACTATTTGCCAAGGTGAGCGAGGGACTTGGAGGAAGGCAGCCACCTTTGCCCTATCCAGGATGGTAGAACTAGAAGTTTTGCAGCAGGCCCAATGCACAGAGGCGTGCGGCGCAACACACAATGACATTGTGTGCGTGCGTACAGGTCCTCTCTATGTGCATTTGAGAGTCTATGTTGGAAAGAGCCCCCATCAGTGCCCATCAATGCAACCTCACCAGTGCTCATCAGTGCAGCCTCTTCAGTGCCCATCAATGCAGCCTCTCCAGTGCCCCTCAATGCAGCCTCTTCAGGGCCCCTCAGTGCAGCCTCACCAGTCCCCCTCAGTGCAGCCTCGCCAGTGCCCCTCAATGTAGCCTCACCAGTGCCCATCAATGCAGCCTCACCAGTGCATCTCAGTGCAGCCTCTCCAGTGCCCATCAGTGCAGCCTCTCCAGTGCCCATCAATGCAGCCTCACCAGTGCCCCTCAATGCAGCTTCATCAATGCCCTTAAATTCAGCCTCACAAGTGCCCCTAAATTCAGCCTCACTAGCGCCCATCAATGCAGCCTCACCAGTGCTCCTCAGTGCAGCCTCACCAGTGCCCCTCAGTGAAGCCTCACCAGTGCCCATCAATGCAGCCTCACCAGTGTCCCCTCAATGCAGCCTCATTCATGCCAATCAACACAGCCTCACCAGTGCCCAAGAATGCAGCCTCACCGGTACCCATTAATGCAACTTTACTTGTGCCCCTAATGCAGCCTCACCTCTAGTGCCCAGAATTGCAGCCTCACCCCTAGTCCCCATGAATCCAGCCTCAACACCTGTGCCAATGAATCCAGCACCCACCACCTGTGCTCATGAATGCAGCCTCAGCACCTGTGCTTCTCAATGCAGCCTGATCAATACATGGGGGTTAGAGAGGGGGGATGCCAAATCTCTCACTGTGACACATAGCTGCCCTTGTCTCGCCTGATAGATGTCGCATGTCCCCGCCATTGGACCAGTGTGACGTCTGTCAGAGGAGCCAGAAGGCGGGACATCGTATGTAAGTGGGACATCCCCGCTCTGTGTTATGCGGCAGTGCTCAAACCCCCCCCCCCCTTACCCTCCGAGGCAGCATTGGGGCCCGAATGGGCCAGAAAAGATGGTCGCCGGGGCCCCCCAGGAGCCCTAAGAGTTTCAGCAGGTGGCACTGGCAGGCCCCGTTCAGTGACCGGGCCCTTGGACCACAGCCGAACTGACCGACTGGTCAGTCTGCCCCTGGTTCCAGCTATTGCAAAAGATGTTGACAGGACAGAATAAAAAAAAATCAAGGAGCACATAATAAATCCTATATAGTAATGCTTTAACAAAACATTTACCAACAACCAGTTCAAAGTAATTGTAAGAGCAATGTGATTTTTATGTATTAAACTTCAAAACGACATTAGACCTAGCACAGTGGCTCAGTTGTTACCACCCTTGCTTTCCAGCCCTGGATCCTGCATTTAAATCATATGAAGGATACACTCTTTAGGACATGGGACATTATAATTAGATCTCAGTAAAATGCTGTGTATTATGTCAGAACAATATGTACAGTATTTTGTAAATTAATATATCCAAGTATGACAGTGGTAGACAGCTACATATTGAGTGTATTTTTTATGATATATATTCTTTAAAGGGGTAGAGGGTTACATAGTCGGTAAGATTGAAAAAAGACACTAGTCTATTCAGTTCAACCTGTGGTGTGTGTGTGCATGTGTTTACGTCAATATTAAATTGTAAATCCCTGTATTTTGTGATTGTTAAGATGGCCATCTAGTAGTTTTTGTTATTTGTTTTTTTTTTAACTATCTACGCTCCCTGCTGATACCCCTGCTTGTGGAAGAGAATTCCACATCCTTTCCCCTCTTATAGTAAAAAAGTGTAGTAAAGAACCCTTTACGCAGATTAAGGTTAAACAGCTTCTCTTCAAATGTCAGTGAATGGCTAGGTGTCTTTTTAAACTCCTTTTTAACTAAAAAGTTTTTCCCTATGCTAGGGTCACCAGCAAGGTACAGTATTTGTATATCACTATCATATCCCCTCTCAGGCATCTCTCCTTCAGAGAGAATAAGTTCAGGGTGGGAGAATCATCATTTTTTTGTCTGTGGAGTAAATCTTTTTAAGGCACGCTAATATTCTGTTGGCTTTGCTTGCAGCAGCTTGGCATTGCATGCCATTGCTAAACCTCTCATCTGTTAGGACCCCCACATCCTTTTCCATCCTGGATTCCCCCAGAGGATCTCCCCCCTAGCGTGTAACTTTTCAGCACCCAAATTTGACATGTAGTTTCCCACCCCATTATTTTGTTTAGGTCTTCGTTTAAGGTTTCCACATCCTGCGTAAACGTTATTGCCCTGCTTAGCTTTCTTACATCTGCAAATACTGATATTGAGATATTTATCCCATCCTCTAGATAATTTCTGAGTAAATTAAACAGAATTGGTCCCAGGACAGATCACTGATTGACCCCCTTACCACACTGGACTGAGTACTTGCTATTACCACCCTTTGGACCTGCCCCTGTAGCCAGTTTTCAATCCAGGTACATACCCTATGGTCCATGCCAACAGACCTCAGTTTGTAAAGTAAACGTTTGTGGGGAACTGTATCAGATGCCTTTGCAAAATCCAGAATTGTCACACACATTTTATCTAGATGGCAAGCAGTTCACTTCCTCGATTGTCAACATATCCAAGATTCTTTCTCAAGACATTCCTTGCACCTGTAAACCACATTGCATAAACTAGGTGGTTTACGGGTGCAAGGAATGTCTTTGTAAATACAAATACTGTATATACAAGACTCTGGTCCTGCCGCATCTGGAGTATGTTCTATTATAATGTAATCCTTTTATAACCCATTTGTAAGTGCTATGGTGCCATTTGTAGCATGAGCTGGTCTGTACTTTATTTTGCTGGCTTTAAGTTTCAACCACTTGCCATTTATAGGCCAATTTAAAATCTTCCAGACTTCAAGTGTTTAAAACAAGCTCATGGCTGTAACTTGGTATCATTTTATTCAGCTAGAAATTGGCTGTTTAGTAAAAGTGATCCCACCCCTGCCTGCAGTAATACCTTGTTCCAGGGAGCTTGGAACCAAGGTAAATTGGCCAAAGGGTGAGCAGAGGAGGCACATCTGTTCCTTGAATTCCACTGTAAGCAACAAGGCTGGATGTGACAAGTATTTAGTAACTTCTGATTTCAGATCAGTTATTTCAGTATTACTTTGGCTGGGGAAGCAGGTAATCAAGCATGGTCTCATGTCTCCATAAAGAGAGCTAGTCACTTGACAATGTTCTCACATAAAGCACTTTTTAGCACCTTTGTTTAATGATAAAAAAGTAAAAACATTGCATGAGATCGGGAGAACCTCTGGGGGAATCTAGGATGGAAAAGGACCTGGGGGTCCTAGTAGATGACAGGCTCAGCAGTGGCATGCAATGCCAACCTGCTGCAAGCAAATCCAACAGAATATTGGCATGCATTAGAAAGGGGATTAACTCCAGAGATGAAACGATAATTCTCCCACTATATAAGACTGATCTGGCCGCACCTGGATTATGCCATCCAGGTCTGGGCACCAGTCCTCAGGAAGGATGTGCTGGAACTGGAGAGAGACCAGAGAAGGGCAACAAAGCTAATAAAGGGACTGGAGGACCTTAGTTATGAGGAAAGATTTTACGAGCACTGAACTTATTCTCTCTGGAGATGAGTCGTTTGATTTCAATGTACAAATAGCGTACTGGTGACCACACAATAAGGATAAAACTTTTCCGTGAAAGAAAAAATGAAAGACACGTGGCTATTCACTACAATTAGAAGAGAAGCGGTTTAACACTAAGCTGCGTAGAGGGTTCTTTACTGTATGAGTGGTAAGAATGTGGAATTCTCTTCCACAAGCAGTGGTTTCAGCAGAGAGCATAGATAATTTAGTTTGCAAAATTTTCGATAGGGCTTTTTGTGCTGCTGCCCCACGTCTGTGGAATGCTTTGCCTGATAGTTTGAGGGTTTCTCAGTTTACTGATAATTTAAAAAAAGGATTAAAGACTTTTCCTTTTAGCACATTTTTTGATTTATGTTAGCTGTATGTTTTGATTGTAATTATGTAGCACTTTGAGATCTTTTTATGGAAAGTGCGTTATAAATAAAATGTATTATTATTATTATTATTATTATAATTTAAAAAAAACTATTAGATAAGCACCTGAGCGACCGTAACATAAAGGGATATACAATGTAATACTGACATAAAAGCAAACACATAGGTTGGACTTGATGGACTTGTGTCTTTTTTCAACCTCACCAATTATGTAAGATCAATAATCCTAGGGTCAAAATATATGGTTAACCCAAAATGAACAACCTGTAAAAGCTTTTAAAGCATCACCTAGGAAAAATTTAGGGTATCAAAGTTTTTTTCCACTTTACAGGCATGTACAATCTTTAGTCCTTACATATTTGGTATAAACCATATTTTTCGCTTCATAAGACACAGATGACCATAAGACGCACCTAGGTTTTAGAGGAGGAAAACAAGAAAAAAATATTCTGAACCAAATGGTGTACTAAAATATTTACCAGTGCCCATGAAATGCAGCCTGACCTGTGCCAATCAAATTAAGCCTTACCAGTGCCAATGAAATACAACCTGACCTGTCCCATGAAATGCAGGCTGATCAATACCAATTAAATGCAACCTGACCTGGGTCCATTAAATGCAGCCTTACCTTTGTCCATTAACCACCTGACCTCTGCGCTATGGCCGAATGACGGCCACAGTACAGATGTGAATTCATATGACGGCCTCCCCTGTGCATGAGCTACAGGGTGCGCGCGGAGCACGCTGTGATCACAGAGTCGCCGAGACTCGGGTGATCACAGATCTGAGTAAGGGGCCGGTCCTGACCCCTTAACATGTGGTCAGCCAATGACAGCTGATCACATGATGTAAACAAAAGCTCAGTGATCTTTTTTTTACCTCACGCTGGCAGCTGTGAGGAGGAAAAAAAAGCCGATCACCGGCTTATCTTAAAGGGACATCGGTCCCTAGGAGAGGCAATTATGCCTCATTTATACCCACCAACAGTGCCCACAAGTGCCACCTATCAATGCCCACAAGTGCAATCTATTGATGCCCACAAGTGCCACCTATCAATGCCCACCAGTGGTGCCAATCAGTGTCACCTAGAAGTGCTACCTATCAGTGTAATCGATCAGTGCCCATCACTGCCACCCATCAGTGCCCATCACTGTCAACCATCAGTGCCACCTCATCAGCGTACATCAATGACAGACAAAAATTACCCGTTATAAAGTTTTAAAACAAAAAAAAAATGTAAAAGAAATTCACACTTTTTAATAAAAAAATAAATAAATAAGAATCACACAGGTGATCAAATACTTCCAAAATAAATCTCTATTTGGGGGAAAAAAATGATAAAAATTTAATTTGGGTACAGTGTTGCATGATAAAATTGGTCTGGATAGGAGGGGGGTTTAAGTGCCCAGTAAGCAAGTGGTTAAATGCAGCCTGAGCTGTGTCCATTAAATGCAGCCTGACCTGTGCCACATTCACCCGTCTGCCTGTACCCTATTCAGCCGCTGGGGCTGCTCTGTCTTCTGTGAGTGACAGGAGATCTCCTGGTACTCGCATGAGGTGGCTGCCCTGAAAGATTATGTCATATTAAAAAAATGCAAATGTCACCCTCTGTTTTCAGAAAACATATAATTGTTTAGGGGTTCTAAGTAGGTCTCTATGAAAAAATCCCAAAAATTTGCTCCCTTAATGACCAGGCCATTTTTTACGATATGGCACTGCGTTGCTTTAACTGATGCACCCAAACAAAATTGATGTCCTTTTTTTCTCCACAAGAGCTTTCTTTTGGATATCTTTGATCACCTCTGTGGTTTTTATTTTTTTGGGCTATAAACAAAGAGCAACAATTTTGAAAAAAAACAAAATGCTTTTACTTTTTGCTATAATACACATCCAAAAAAAAATGTATTCATCAGTTTAGGCCAATATGTATTCTTCTACATATTTTTGGTAATGGGCGTATATTGATTGGTTTTGCGCAAAAGTCATAGCATCTACAAAATAGGGGATAGATTTATGGCATTTTTTATTAGTATTTTTGTTTTTTTACTAGTAATGGCAGCGATCTGCGATTTTTAGCAGGACGGTGACATTGCGGCAGACAAATCTGACACTTTTGACACTTTTTTGGTACCATTGACATTTATACAGAGCTTAAGATATCCACGGATTACTGTATAAATGTCACTGTCAGGGAAGGGATTAACACTAGGGAGAGATCAAGGGTTTAAATGTGTTCCCTAGGTGTGTTCTAACTGTAGGGGGGGATGGGTTTACTGTTCACTGTTCCCGATCGTTGGGAACAGTAGATCCCTGTCATGTCACCTGTCTGAACAGGGAATCACCTTGTTTACAAAGGCAGTTCCCCGTTCTGCCTCAGTATTAGGCGATTGCAGATCACCGGAAGCCATCGAGTCCTCCCGACTCACGCTCTTGCGGCCAATTCGCATAGGAGAGCCGACCTGCCACCATATAACGACGGTGGATGGTCAGCAAGCGGGTAACACAGTAAAGCGTTCTTAAAACAGAAGTTATTTGCATGTCTCATTCCATTACATATCCCAAAAATAAGAGGAATTACTTCTCATTTGAAGACCGTGAGCAGAGGCATGCAAATCTACAGTTTATGCCTCATTGGCCAAATACAGCACTGCTGGTGTATAGTGCAAATATAGTCTAATATTATAGTAGACTCATTTATTCCAAAACTGCTTTTTGGCTATCTGATGTGCAGTGTATTTAAACCATGGCTTCTATAAAGCAGGACTTGGGACCCACAAGACAGCATAAGCAGTGAATAGCTGTGCGGGGTGGGCGCATGTCAGGACAAGTCTGATAACTGGAGAGCAGGCTGAGTTCCCAGCATAGCTAGAGAACTGACCATGCTGTGTTCTCCTTCTTAGTATGGTCAGTTTTTAATAGGAAAGCAGAGGGACTGGCAGGAACACCAGGGATTTCACACAAAGGAAGCAATACAAAGAGAGCATTATACTTTTTTCATACAAGTACATGGTACAGCAGGCTCAAGAATATTAAATTAGGTAACAAACACTTTAACTTAGACAAAGTTGGGTTTTACAGAGTTTGGAGTTACAGATCAGCAAGCTAATTATTGCAGACAATGCAATTCAGAAGCAAGCAATTAATTTGTAACCTACAGTCTAGGTATTATACAGACCATGTTTAGAAAAAAAAAGTAAACACAACTTGATATGACATATTTAAATACCCTTTAGTATGATAGGTGTTTTTCTCCTTTAAATGCAAATAACGTAATAGAGTAAAATATTTGACATCAAGTTACAGATGTGCCTTAGAGGGAAGCCTTCAGTCAGCAGTTTTTATGCCACCTCTGTATATTTCAGTAGTGTCATATAGTGATGAATCTAGAACACATATGGTTCTCCTGAGCTTACAACCTTCCTACCTCAGTACATGACCTCTTGCCCCAACACTTGATATTTCCCTAGTATTCATAATACTGGCTTTCCACAGGGATACAGTGAAGCCATAAATTGCTGCCAGCCTTTTAATCACAGTTTTATAAAACAAACCAAGAGAGGCAGTGGGGAGAATAATAACTTAAAGCAAGAGCTAATATTAGAATGAAAATTCTTGAATTAGCACATACACACAAGAATTACAGCAGCTTGCAAAAAAACACACACATATTTTATATATGTGTATATATATATATATATATATATATATATTATGTGTGTGTGTAGATATTATATATATATATATATATATATATATATATATATATATATATATATATATATATATATATATATACATATATATATATATATACATATATATATATACATATATATATATATATATACATATATATATATATATATATATATATATATATATATATATATATATATATATATATATATATATATATATATATATACACACACACAGAGTATATACGCACACACAAACACATGTTCTGATCAGTTCCCTATAATAGTCGTGTTGGATTCACACCATAAAATCAATCTCTGGATTCACAGAAACCCTCCTATTGCCTCCCAGTGGCACAAATTAGGGCATTTAAACCTCACATTAATCTTTACTAACCCATCCCCTAAAATGTACCAAATTTGATCAAATTTGCTACGCATAGCAAATGCATTGGTGGTTTGCAATATTGATATGGAATGCCAATGTTGATGTCAGAAAAGTGGTAATCTCTTGTTAGTTTAAAATGACTGCTCCCAACAGGGCACAGCAAACACTTCCAGAACCTTGTCTCTGTGCTCTGTTAACACGAGTAGGTCACCAGTCATGGTAATTGCTTTTTGAATGTTTCATTAACACAACTTGACAGAGCATGTCACAAATTTCAATGGTGGCTCACCCATCCACCATTGCACAGCTTCTATAAAGGAGTTTAGTGCCTTAGTTGAGCATAGGTTTCTCCAAAGTAAGGATGTAAGCAAAGTAAAAAAAAAAAACACGTTGTAGACGTTCAGGTCAAGTTTTCAAATATTAATTGTACAGCCAGGCCATTGACTTACACATATTAGGAACTGGCTGGCCTATTAAATATTTATAACTCCTGCCAGCAATATATCTGGCCCATCCTATTGTAGAAATATTAGCTGTATAGTCCTAGGGAAACCTAACATTGCCAAAACAACTCCTTGGACAGCTTGGATAAAGCCCAGCTGAACTTGGAAATGCATGGGGGCAGAAGCAGAAGCATGGGGACATTAGGGATGAGTCTCTACATGTACATAAACTAGGTGTTATACACATTCAAGTAGTATATGGTATCAGTGGCTTCATAACAAGTAATGATTCTAAGGACAAAGTAGATAAAGTATCAGAATTGTTTACAATCTTCTGACTTTTATGGATTTAACTCAAATTGATCTAGGTATTGAAACTTATTTACACCAAAAAGGGTCTTTCATCATAGTGGTCTCTTGTATTGCCAGTGGTTTATCTTTTGTCATTCTGTTTTGTTGTCTTCTAATATAGTAGGTAGTGTTTTTGGCCATTTTTGAAACTCAGCCCCTCTGGCACACCAGATTTAGTGTAAAAACATACAATATTACATGGAATCACTGAAAGTAATGTTTAGTACCCAATAGTAATGCTAAACAGTGGCAGCACATCCATAGGGGGTGCATGGGCGCCACCCCCCCCCCCCCAAGCTATTCACACACAAAAAAAGTGGCCACTTTAACCACTTCATCCCCGAAAGATTTGGCTGCTCAATGACCAGGCCATTCTTTGCGATTTGGCACTGTGATGCTTTAACTGACAATTGCGCGGTTGTGCGATGCTGTACCCAAACAAAATCAATGTCCCTTTTTTACCCATAAATAGAGCTTTCTTTTGGTGGTATTTGATCGCCATAATCAAAAGAAGAGCGTCAATTTTGAAAAAAAAAAACACAATATCTTTTAGTTTTTGCTATCATCGAGCCCACCGGCACTCTCATCGGCTCAAGCTGCAGGCACGCACATGCCCCTAGTGGCCAAAAGGCGAAGTGACATAAGGTAAAGACGTTTCCCCCAGCCATGCCATTCTGCTGCAGTAAAAACTAATTGGAAAGTGGCGCTGTTACTTGATTAATAGTGTTAAGATCTTATTGTCCATTCTGCTGCAGTAAAACTGCGGTGGCTGGTCGGCAAGCTGTTAAGAGTTTCCAGGTGCCGGACACACGGCAGTCTATGGGAAGCTTTCCAGCTTGCAATCAGCTGGTTGCAAGCTGGGAAGTTGATTTGCCCATGTTTAGGGAGTGTTCAGGGTGCAAGCGATGTGCCCGCAAACACTCCCACTCTTCACTCATTTGTCTCTCGTCTCCTGTGCTTTATTTTTATCGACGGGGATCGGAGGGCATTGGGCGGTGCTTTTTGTGGCACTGCGTCGTCACTTCTGGTTTCCTGGGCTCACTGTGCTGTGGGCTGTCTGACTGACTGTAGGCATGGTGGATTAGGAAGGCCTGAGCTCAGCTGAGCGGCATGATTCTGGGCAAGGTAAGGCTGATTTAGGTATGCCGCAGGACTCAGTCTCTCTCTCCTGACTGACACTGCCTATTAGTGCCCGTTCACACAGGGGCGACGCGACTTGCAAAATGACTTCTGTATAAGTCAATGCAAGTCGCCTAAAGTCGCCCCAAAAATAGTACAGGAACTTTTTTCTAAGTCGGAGCGACTTGAGTCGCTCCTATTAGAACGGTTCCATAGTACAGAACGGAGCGCGACTTGTCAGGCGGCTAAGTCGCCTGACAAGTCACGGTAGTGTGAACGGGCACTGACTCTGACAGCCGCGATCCGCCCCTCCACTCCTCCACTCCACTCACTCATTCTCCAGTCTCCACTCAGACAAAAAAGGATTCATCTGGAGCTGAGGAACAGGACACTGTACAATGTAAAGTCTGCTGATTCCACTCACATGGCACACACACAGTACACTGTGAGGATGATGGTGAGCACTGCAGTAGAAGCTGCACAGTTCACCGCTTACGTTGTCATTGTCCTGAACATACATGGATCTCTGTTTTTTTCTTCTTTTTTTTTTGACCACATGGTTTCACCTTATTTTTTTATTTTTTTATTTAGTTTTTGCTGACTGTTTCCCTGAGGTCTATCTTTCACATTGCTGATTTATTGGTGGGGGATAGATAAGAGACAGTAGTCTCCATGTGAAGAGCCCGTTTTCCCTCTTAGTATAATGTGAACTCTCCCATGGTTGGGGGAATGTCAGGTTTTATTACATGGGGCAGTAATAAAAATAAAAGAATGTGTGCTGTGGTGGTACTGGCACAGGCTGAAGTGTGAGGAAATGTGTGGAGGATTGTGAAGTGTTCAGGAATCAGGAGAACACTGGGGCATGTATTTTATATGTATAGCCCTGACTATAGCTCACCTATGACTCCTTCACTGTGTCGTTTCCTGCCCCCATACTAGATTGCAAGCTTTACAGGACTGGGAAGGCACTCATTCAACCATTACTAACCTGCTATTTGTACATGAGCCCATTTATACCAGGATCTGCTGGTGTTCACTGCCTATCCTTACACTATGGAAATAGAAACAACTATTTTTATCTATTTTTATCTGGAGACAAGGGGCAGGATTTGAACAGTCCTAAAGTTTACCAGCATCGGGGCCCCTAGATGACTCTGTAGATCTTCTGTAAAGGGGCACGTGGCTGTTGTGTACAGTATAATGACATATAATATATTTAATGTGTCTGAGTGTTGAGGATTATCTGTGTATGCATGTTACCTCAGGATTAGGGCACTGCCATTGTGTGTGCACCCTGTTTTCACAGACAGCCTGTGTATAACACCCTCTGAGGCCAGGGAATGTATGACACCCAGAGTGTATACCCCTTGTCTTCATAGACATCCTATGTGTGGAAGATTGTGAAGTGTTCAGGAATCAGGAGAACACTGGGGCATGTATTTTTTTTATATATATATATATATATATATATATATATATATATATATATATATATATATATATATATATATATGACATTCTATGTATGACACCAAGTGTGTCCTCTTTTTACATAGACATCTTGGGTATGATATCAAGTGTGGCCTCTGTTATGTGCTGTACCCAATTTCCATGGATTCCCTTCTTCACAGTACATAGCCTCAGTTTACCAGCAGCAGCCCAGTCCCCTGTATGTGTATGAATACAGGCATGACATGCTATGTGTGTGTGTGTGTGTGTGTGTGTGTGTGTGTGTGTGTATGTGGAACGCTGAGGTGACCATACAGAATGTAGATGCTAATGGTACAGTCAGTGTATAAAGTGCATATCATGTGATAGAGAATGTGTCCTCTGCTTGTCTGGTGGCAAAGTACTAAGTTGCAGAGGGGGAGGAGAATTTTACCTCCTAATCACACACACATCCTATAGAGATATACATAAAAATAAAATAATACAATATGCATATTAGTGGGGATAATCAGGGCACCAGGATGGGGGAGGCAGAAAAATCTGAATCTCCAGCCACTTGCTGGGGATTTGTAATTTTAAAATGCATGTTTTCCATTCCCTAATTCTGCGTTCTCTCTCCTGTGCCAGCCAGTAATTGGGAGAAGGGAATAAATAACCCTGCCCCATCATTACGCACTGCTGTTTAGCGGCAGTTCAGCACAGCTTAAATGTTCAATGCTGTATGACATCCATCACATTGCAGGCACAATGTGAAGGAGGTACCAGCATGGCAGTGTGGGGTGGCAGGAGGGGGGTATGTGTGTGATGGGGGGGAATGCACCTTTGCCTAAGTAGAACGAAACCTTGCACCAGCCCTACTTTCTGTATATAGAAGCTCTCTATATACAGGAAGGAAGAAGGTATGTGTATATAGCTGTATACTCTACACAGATATACGCAAATTATGAATCTGTGAGGCTGAGCTATATACCCTGATCTGTGATGCTGAGCTATATACCCTGATCTGTGAAGCTGAGCTATATACCCTGATTTGTGATGCTGAGCTATATACCCTGATCTGTGAAGCTGAGCTGTATACCCTGATCTGTAAAGCTGAGCTGTATACCCTGATCTCTGAGGCTGAGCTGTATACCCTGATCTCTGAGGCTGAGCTGTATACCCTGATCTGTGAGGCTGAACTGTATACCCTGATCTTTGAGGCTGAGCTGTATACCCTGATCTGTGAGCCTGAGCTATATACTCTGTCCTGTTATTCTGAGCTATATACTCCTGACACTGTGGGTGGAAGCAAGTGGAATACAGGGGACGGAGTGAGTGGATTCTATAAAGGGTGGGGTTTATGAAAAGTGGGTGGGGTCAAAATGGAAGGGCGGGGTCTGGCGCAGCCCCATCCTAAAACTTCACCAGCCGCCACTGATGCTAAATCAATGAACATAGGCACCAAACCAGGTAGTAAATGACACATTTAATAAAAGGTTGTCACCTAATATGACTGGTGACTAGGCAAGCATAAAATAGATTAACAATAGGGATGGGCTTTATGTTCAGGTCGAACATGAATTGCGACACGAACATTGGCTGTTCGCCCGTTCGCCGAATAGCGAACAATTTGGGGTGTTCGCGGCAAATTTGAAACCCGCGGAACACCCTTTAAAAGTCTATGGGAGAAATCAAAAGTGCTAATTTTAAAAGTTAATATGTAAGTTATTGTCATAAAAAGTGTTTGAAGACCTGGGTCCTGCCCCAGGGGACATATATCAATGCAAAAAAAAGTTTTAAAAATTGCATTTTTTTCAGGAGCAGTGATTTTAAAAATGCTTAAAGTGAAACAATAAAAGTGAAATATTATTTTAAATTTTGTACCTGGTGTGTGTCTATAGTATGCCTGTAAATTGGCACATGTTTCCCATGTTTAGAACAGTTTGAGAGCAAAATGACATTTCTAAAGGAAAAAAAGTAATTTAAAACTACTCGCAACTATAATGAATTGTCAGTCCCGGCAATACACATAAGTCATTGAAAAAAACGGCATGGGATTCCCCCACGGGAACCAAAATTGAAAAATAAATGTGTGGGGGTCCCCCCAAATTCCATACAAGGCCCTTCAGGTCTAGTATGGATTTTAAGGGGAAGCCTGTGCCAATATTTAATAAATGGCGTGGGGTCCTCCCAAAAATCCATACCAGACCCTTATCCGAGCGTGCAACCTGGCAGGCCACAGGAAAAGAGGGAGGGATGAGAGAGCACCCCCCTCCTGAACCAGACCCCCAGATGCCCCCCCCCGTCCTCCCGTGTGAATTGGTAATGGAGTACCCCTACCATTTCACAAAAAATGTGGCAAAAATTTTAAAGACAATTCCTTTATTAATGTCTTCTTCTTTTCCCACTTCTTCTTCCATCTTTTGTTCTTCCTTCTGTTTACTTCTTCCTCCATCTTGTTCTTTCCCCGCTTCTTCCTTTATCTTCCTCTTCCATCTTCCCCCCCCCTCCCCCCCCCCCCCCCCCCGACGCACAGGGACTTCCCTATGGCTTTCCCCTGGTGTCAAATGTCATCTTACGCCTAGTTCTTACTGTTAATCACGTTGAATGCTAAATTGTGTTATTACTATTGTTACCATTATTATTCTCTCTCTGCCAAGAGGAAGAGCTTTTCTGGGCAGTTAATAAAAATCATCTCTCCACTCCTCCTATACCACAGTGACTATTGAGATTTATATTGTAAGGAGTCCATTTGTCCCATTATATAACTGCTGTCCCAAACTACCACTCCCAGAATTCTTCTGTATGGAAGTTTGTGTGTGTACATGGCTTTAGCCCTCCCCTTGCTGGCACCTAAGGTGGATAAGATGGTGCAGCATAACATCAGTATCATAGTAGAGGAAGAGAAGAATAAAGGGCAATGTCTCCCCCTCCATATTACTGGAGCCCATCAACTGGCTACAGCAGTATGTGCAAACAACCTCTACATTTTATATACGGACGCACTGAACATAAAATTAATGAACATAAAATGACAGGCTATAATTATTATAGATCATTTTTAAGGAATTATTTTTGCCCCCTATTTATTCATTTTATAATCTTAAGGTGGCCAGAGATAAGAAGTAAGCTGAGATCTGTGTGCTGTCCTTTCAACCTCCTGACCTCATCTTTATATAAGTTGGTCTGTCTCATTGTAGATGCAAGCAACAATATCAAGCAGCACCAATAGAGCCTAGTATTTAGGAGGAATGCAAAACGTACAAGGCTTTGTTATTTAATCTTGTTATGCATATTCGGGAGCTAAAAGTCTGGAAATTCACTAAAGCTATTAAAACAATTCCCTTGAGATCTGCCTGCACCTAATTTTACTGAAGGAAATTGATTCATTCAGTGTTTACTATTGTGGTTAGCGTTGATTGGCCACAGCTAGTTACATGGTACCGACTGGCAGATCGTGCCACAGCACAGCCTGTGGCGCGTTCCGAGAGCACATCATATGACATCCAATCAGAATGACGAATGTCACATCTGGCCTATAGTCAAATGGCTAAAATCTATACCAGACCTAAAAAGCCTAGTATGAATTTTGGGGGAACCCCATGCTATTTTTAGACAGTACACAGTACTTCTGGCCTATAGTATTAAACTAACTTTCCTATTAACTCTTATGGTTGAATATTCTTGAGGCTATTTATCTCCTAAGTTTAAGCAAAAGGCAACAAAGAAGCTATTTAATGTAACTGTTGTACATGAAAGATTATAGTAGTAAAGAGCAACTGTAGAAACATTTTCATTTGAGCATCTAATGTCACCAGCAAAGGACTTTTGTACATGAAAGAATATAGTAGCATAGTGCAACTGTAGATGCATATTAATTCGAGCATCTGATGTCATCAAAACAAGTTTACCCAAACTCAATGTATTCAAATTGGCATGTACATACTCATCGAATGGTAAGGAACAAGAAGAAAAGGAAGATTTAAGGATGTAAACAAATATAAATCCCATAGCTCTGCCTTAAAGGAGTTGTAAAGGCAGAAGGTGTTTTACCTGAATGCATTCTTTGCATTGAGATAAAAAATCTTATGTGTGTAGCAGCTTCCCCAGCACCCCCTAATTACTTACCTAAGCCCATTTCTCTGCAGTGATGTCCAGGAATGTCTAAGCCATTCAGGATACTCTTCCTGATTGGCACAGTAGCAACGCCATTGGCTCCCGCAGCTGTCAATCAACGTCAGTCAGCCAATCAGAGGATATTGGGGCCAGGTCAGGGCTCCGTGTCTGAATAGACAAACGGAGCTGTGACTGGGCTACAGTGCTCCCATAGGAAGCTGCTGGCTGTGGGGCCACTCAATAGGAGGGAGGGGCCAGAAGCAGCAAAGAGGGACCCGAGAAGAGGAGGATGTGGGGTGCTCTGTGCAAAATCAACTGCACAGAGGAGGTAAGTATAACATGTTTGTTATTTATTTATTTTTTTTAAACGAGACTTTACAATCACTTTAACTACGGTAAGTAATGTGGCAGATTATGTATTATGTAAGTTTTAAGTTTCAAGCTCTAAAAGTGGCAGCGGTATGGTAGAACAAAAAGAATGACATTAGGACATTTTTGATACTATTTGTGAGACGTTATTCTTGGATCCTGTTTTTTCTTTTATTTTTTATTTTTTTGGAAAAATGTTCCCAGGTTAACCAGCGTTTATTGAAATGGCTGTATTTGCCTTCTTTCTGTGCCAGAATTTTCTCAATTAGACTTATCACTGTGCCTATTGATGGAGCTATTATTGATTTCCATTTATGGGCTATTACTAATCTTACTGCAAATAATATGTGCAGTGCGGCAGAAAGGTGGGTATATGTCTAAGTTGACACTTAATAAAAACAATTCTGCTCTTAATTTGTTGAGGACCCTCGTGACTGTGGGTATAGGATTGTGTACATGGGATTGTATGATTATTTTTTTTATTTTTTTTATTGGTTGAACTGGATGCACAGTGTCTTTTTTTCAACCTGGCTACCTATGAAACTATGTAACTTATGCTATAAGTCGTGCTTATTGTTGCCCAAAAGCTACGTGGGGAGGTGCAAAACCAGAACATATGTGCCAGGTTGCCGACTTGCCCACATTCTCTCCACCATAAGTTGAAGGTACCATTCTTAAATTTTGCTAGTGTAAATGGTGTCTTGTACCATTTTAAATGTATTTTTTTCACTAAAGTTTGAGTATTTGGTGTATGAGTAGTTGAATTGTATTGCTTGAAGCCTTTGGTCATTGGTTATGGTTAAAGTGGAAGTCCATGCAAAAGCTAAAATCCCTGCAATCATAGACACCACAGATTTAACACTAACACTAACCTCTCTATTCCTGGGATGTAAAAATTAGTATACATACCTTTTTGGAAGCAGATCTGACCCACTCTGACCCGATCTCCAGTGGCGGAAGTTCTGTAGAGTACACGGCCATCATTGGCTGAACGGGAAGTGACGGCACCTATATCGTTACTATGGGACGTCCGTTGTCGTCCGTCTCCTCTGCAGATCCCATGCTGACAGCTCAGCATGGGATCCGTTTGGAGAAGGTCAGATCGGCTTCCAAAAATGGTATGTATACTCATTTTTTCTTTACAGGGATAGAGAGGTTAGTGTTAGATCCCCGGTGTCTATAGATGCAGGGATTTTAGGTTTTGCATGGACTTCCACGTGTTTCCCATTTAAATAACTGTTTTGGTATGTCAAAGTACATTTTACTTTGCAATAAGTTGTAAAGTAATGTTATACCTTTTCTGGAGAGGGATGTGGGGGACCACAGGGACCCCAGCGATTCAGGTATTTAAACGTGTTGTGTCCTAGTAGTGATTCAAATCTTTTTTACTCTGGCATATGTGATGTATTCTTTGGCAGATAATGAGTATTTAGAGCATAACTCAGAGAAGGGCATTATATGGTCCTGTTGTCTGAGGTCTGAAATGTCTAAAATGCAGTTTTCTTTCCATTGTTGTAGATTAAAATTTTGGATAAGGAACAAGAGTGCCGTTAGAGGTATGGGCATATTTTTGTGTTTAACGTGAATGTCTTTTTTTTTTAAATAAAGTACAATATTCCCAGGCCTGTAATGTAGCTTGTATGGAAGGCTGTCGTTTTTTATTGTACTTGTTTGACTAGTGCGGTAGAGAGTAGTAGAGCTGTAAGATCGCCTTTGAC
Organism: Lithobates pipiens; assembly: GCF_037356315.1. NCBI lineage: Eukaryota > Metazoa > Chordata > Amphibia > Anura > Ranidae > Lithobates > Lithobates pipiens. The sequence goes on from NW_027507784.1 coordinate 235,395,214, forward strand.
TACAATTGCTTGGCCGAACAAAAATTTAGGTGTTGAACCAAAATTTAAGCTGGTTCAGTATTGCCGATATGTGGTAGTCAATGAGAACTGGGACCTCCATGCTCCCACATTACTGTGTTTGATGAGAACGTTGAGTGGATTACGTTTAATATTCTTCTAGTAGCATCCGTGGCTACCAAGCCCACTGGGTCTTGCTTTACTAATGTGGGAGGGAATCATGATAATCTATTAGCTGGAAGTTTAGCGCAAATTTTTAGGTCTATGCTCAAGTAGTGATATAGGTCTGAAATTCTGGTCTTTGTCCCGCTCTTACCCTGATTTTGGCAGTGTAATAACCATAACATCCAGCATTTCAGATGGGAATGAGGCAGAGGAGGCAGCAATGTGGAATACTTTTTGCAGTATTGGGGATAAAGTATCAGCATATTTTGTATAATTCTCCTAAGAGTATCCATCAAGTCCTGGAGATTTGTTCAGTGGGAACAGACTTAGCAACAAGGTAGAAAGTATAGCACACAGAAATGTGTGGCTTTAAGCACACTATTAAAAACTTGCAATTTCTTTTGGAAATCTGAGCAGGGTTTCGGCCCCTTCTTTGGTGGTAACAATAAACAGTAATTGGAAATAGCAGAACAAAAAAAGATGGGACTTGGACTTTTTAGGCACAATCGACAATTATTTTATACAAAAATAGTAAATTTTATTTTAATATATACATAAAAATACATGATCTCTAAAACTCCACATATATGGCACAATAACTGGTACTAATACCATTACTAATAGAACCAATGGTATCTACAAGGACATAGGAGAATAAGTAGCAACCAGTCCAACATATACCAGTTCAATACCCAGGTCCCCAAACACTTTTTATGACAATACCATGCATATAAGCCTTTAAAATTAGTACTTTTGATTTTTCATGTTCGTGTCCTATAGACTTTAACGGTATTAAAAAGGTATTTTTTGCTTTTTAAATCATAATGAACGTTCGTAATTGTTACGAAAAGTTAACAAAAATTTGTATTTCATATTTAATTTCGGACACGAATTACGAAATATGAATTAACGGCTAATACAAAAGGGAACGAAACCAAGCAAAACAAATTTATTGATGGTGTCTAGCTGGTGGTTACACCAGGTTGTGGCCCCTTGGGCACACCTGTGTAGCTGGTGGCTTAGCAGGGCAAAATCTGAATATGGTATAACGTCAACAGGCAATTTCAGAAATGTGGACAGACCAGGGTCAGCAGCAATTAAGCGTAGTAAATTAAACAAAACTTTTGTTGGAAGCCAGCTTCATTGATTATACTCAATGGGATGACTGTTATGGAGTGTGGTTTTTTACTTTTTCTTTTACTGATCTGAATTAGCTCTTTATTATTCATCACCTGGATGAGTGGGGGGCCTGAGAAGTAAGCTTGGGACTTGGAGCAGTGCAGCTTCTTTTATTTTTAGCTTTGTAGCTGTTATTTCATTTAGCAAGTTGAATCCTCAAGGTAAAGTCAGTGGCATCATCACACTTATTTTGGAGTGCATTCCAGTCCTGGAAGATTGGGGGGATGTTTGGACAGAGCACAGCATCTGGTGTTGAGCTTTAAAAAAAAAAAACTCTGCACTGTAAGCTGGGAATCCAGCAGATGAGTCATGCTTGTTATGAATTTGGTGACTGGGAGGTCCCCCGCTCCTTACCAAGCAGCTATTCTTTACACAGAATTTGAATCGATATTTTCAATACAATTCAAAATCTCATCTGTCCGAAAAGTTGGAATTATTTGAAAGCAAATAAACAAAACAAAACAAAATGAACAAGCAAGACCGCCCTCCACAACCGGTAACTGTAGAGTACTTCTAGCAATCCGAACTGCCCCTCCCCTCCAAATGAAAGTGGTGAGGATTGAGTCTATCTCCTTAAATTTGGCCTTAGTGACATAGCATTTGTGAGTTACTTAGACTATATAAGAAGCGCAGCAGGAAAATCATGTTAAAAATGTTTATCCTACCTAGTAATGTCAGGGGAAGAGTATTCCATGTCTTTAAAGTGTTTCTCATTCTATCAATAAGTAGGTCTAGGTTGATCTCAATATAAGAGGAGATAGCTGTTGTACCACAACTACTAGATATCGGAAAGAGCTGACTGTCTGCAGTGGGCAGGAGGGGGGCAGTACTATCAGTGTCGTCTGATTTATCATATATAAGATAGATTTGTCCCAGTTGACCTGGAACCCTGAGAAGTGACCAAACCCCTGAATAATATCCAACAGGGCCGGGAGAGAAGACTGAGGGTCTGACAAGTAGATTAACATGTCATCGGCATAGAGAGAAACTTTCTCTTCCAGACCCCCAATTGTCAATCCCACAACATCCCTACTGGACCTTATCAAAGCAGCCAGAGGCTCTGTCGCCAATGCAACCAGCAATGGTGACAGGGGACATCCCTGTCTGGTGCCTCTCTTTATCGGATAGGAATCAGACACAGAGGCGGTTCTCTGGTTTTGATTCCTGTGAGCCGGGTGTCCCAGGGTATCCACCCAATGCGACACCTCCTTGGGATACGTGAAGAAGTAGGCCTTGCCCTGATAAATGATCCTCAATCTTGCAGAATAAAGCATACCATAGGGTAGATGAAGCTCTCTTAGCCTCCGTTTGATGGCTAGAAAGGTAGCCCTTTGTTTGAGTGATGTCAGGAAAGATAGTGATTCCATTGCCATTAAAGCTCTGAGAACAGCTTCCCTGTCTCTGAAGTGTAGTAATTTAATGAGAATGGCACGTGGCGGGGCTCCAGAGGGCAGGGGGCATAGGGGAACTCTATGTGCCCTTTGAATGGAAAACAGCCATGAGAAGGTAGAGGCGCCAAACGTGATGGTCAGCCAGCGTTCCATAAAGGCCTCTGGGTCTCTGCCCTCTGAACCCTCTGGGAACCCCAAGAAAATTGTTGCGCCTCAAGTGGTCCTCCATGCCCATGAGCTTGTCAGTAGTGTAGGTTTGGGCCTGACGCAGTTCCCCAACAGAGCCCTGCAAAGGACGCTTCTCATCTTCCAATTCCAATATGCGTTGTTCTGCGTTTGTTACTCTATGATGTAGGGTACGAACATCATGTTTCAGGAAAGAGAGATCCGTTTTAATGCAATCCATCTGTGTAGTGAGAGAAGCTATTATATAGCCTCCATGATCTGTGCCAGGGTGGGCTCTGCATCATGTAGTGGAGCTGGAGGGGAGTCAGTGTCATCAGGAGGGGAGAATAGTAACAGGTCAGCAGGGCCTGGAGGTCGCCGAACTGAGGCGGAAGAAAAGGATGGTTGTCCATGCATCTGACTGCGCGACTGGCTGGCACCATCTTGCTGCTGGGGAGGCAGTGACAGAGAATCCCAGCACTTCCTCCATCACAGGGCCGTATTTTACCATCCCCTGACGTGCTGCAGGGTCCAGAGGATCTAATGAAGCAGATGGGACTCTCGGAGCTTGATCAGGTGTGTAGGATTAAATAAGGATGTGTGCAGCATGGATGGAGCTCAGGCACCCCTCATATCCTGGTCATTGGCCACATCCCAGGACATCCCCTATAGCCTCAGATGGGGTGACTTGACAGGCAGGCTAGGGTGCTGTGCTAGTTGAGTGGGTCCCAGAACAATAACAAGATAGGCTGGGGGTGGCCACTGGGGTGTAGCAAAATGGCCGCCACTTACCGTCTGTATCCAGTAATTGCCGGAGGCTGGTGCACAGGGATGTCCTCAGGAGGGCTGCAGGCCTCAGCAAACAGACAGGCCCACTGTTGGAGCAGTGTGGTGGGCTAACGGAGCGTCAGGAAGGCCAGTATACAGAGCCGAGAGGGCCCGGGTGTACCAAATTGGCTGCCGGCTCCAGAGACTAGGCCGAGGCCGCGGTCTTTCCTGGAGGCTGCCGCTGGTTGGTAGAGCGCCGTTCTTGTGGATCCAGACAGTACAGTGTGGGGGGTCCCTAGGGGGAGCCATCAGGAAGGTGCCTAAGTGCAGGATCTGCTGAAAATAGGAGTAACGGATGGAGCTTAGTTCTCCCACGTCCTACTCCATGCTTATCTAAGCCACGCCTCGATCTGAATTTATACAGTAGGTGCAGCCAATATTGTGTTTCCAGCACAATGGGATCACGCTGGAAATCACCGCTGTGAGCTGTGCTTCTCACACTCGCTGCCCCCACGAGATGCCGCACATCCATAGGAATGTTTTGGGGGGGGGGGGGGGGGGCGGACAGGAGGAGTGACATAGCTCTGTCCTGGCTCCTGGGTGTCAATCTCACCGCCAACAGTGGCGAGATTGACACAATATCGGCGGCACCCACTGGAAAATGATTTTTCAGAACTGGGCTGAAGCTGTTTTCTAAATCTTCCAGTAAAATAAAATAAAAATCTCCCTTTTTTTTGTAAATAACAAACTTTGTATTAAAGTGGTTGTAACCCTAAAAACAATGCTCGTGTCCCTTTTAAGGCATGATATATAGCATAGTAATTTTGCAGTGTCAGTTGGCCCTTTCTATGTTGTACAATACCTGGTTGATCCCACCTGTTCTTGTGTTCCCCTCTGTAATCTGACCACGCTAATCATGGCTGCTGATCCATGATAGCACGTTGAGATTATGTGCATCATCATCCTTTCCCCTCAGCATCTCTGAATCTTCCTCACTCACCCTCCCTCTTTCCCTGTCATTTCCATAGTCTGTGTGTGAAATATGAAGCAGATGTCCTCCCTGCCCCTCCCCTCATGCCTCAAATAATGTGAGTCTCTGCAACTGCTCCAGTATTTGTAAAGAAACATCTATAAAATTACGTTGCTCCTCTGTTTTGGGTCCATGTTTAGTACAGTGTGTGTGTTTTCTTAAAATTGTAATACTGCAAACCTTTGTACAGTGTCAAAAGGGAAGTACTAATGCGATAACAAAACAATCTGTGCTAACTAAGAGTAGCTATATGTGAAAATAAATATAAAGTGCTTAATGGAAATAAGAAGCGGCTAAACTTCTAAAGTGTTGCCAACACCCTTAAATATGTGTATATAAAGTGAAGTAGCGCTAATTAAAAGCCAACAAAGCAAAAACAGTGAATAAATTAAGTATATCTAAACCAAGTCTCAACTGGGAATAAGCATATCCATAAATAGTGATAAATGGTGTTCAAAAAAGTTCTGATAACTTCACACTTAAAGTGATCCAAATGAACATAAAATTAGAGTGCAAGAATCATAATAATCCAAAAAACGTAATAATAGAAGTTTTAGGCCCCGTTCAGACCTATGCGAATTAGATGCGGCTTATGCTGCATCCAATTCGCAGGACATTTTAAAATATATTCAAGTGAATGTATTTTGTTCACATATGTACGTTGCATTCACACTGCACATTGCACAAAAAAAGTGTGCGTTTTCTGGGCATTGCGGTGCGAATTACAAGCACAGTATCCTCTATGGGAACGCATCTGATTCGCAAATGCATTCCGTTCTGAACAATAAATCTTTCCTTCTTCTCTATACACCTCCCCCCTCCTCTCCCCCCTCAACCCTGCTCAGCTGATGCGCAGATAGAACAGAGCGACACCGCTAAACAGCTGCTTTTTCTCTTCACAGAGAAAATGTAGCTGTAATTTGCACCGCACTGGTGTGAATTCTCTACACATGATCGTAAAAAGTCAGATCGGATTTTGTGGTCTGAAAATTTTAGATCCAGCTCTCAAACTTTTTCCGTCCGAATTTCAGACCGAAAAAGTCCGCCCACACACGATCGAATTTTCCGACAACATAATCCAATCGGACCTTTTCCGTTGGAATTTCCGACCATGTGTACAGGGCTAAAATGATAATATTCTAAAAACTACAGTGGGAGTGGCGGAGGACACTCCCGCTTATGGAAGCAAATCCATAAATAGTGATAAATCCATAATAGTGCAGTCCAAAAAAAAGTGGTCAGACAAAAGTGCAGTCCAAAAGAGACCTAATAATCCAAGTTGATTAGAACCAATGTTGTGTCTCTTATTTTTCCTGGATACGTTTTTTAAATAAATGCGCAAAAAGCTTTTAACATTACTACACCATGGAGGACCTTGCTTTTTTTCTTTTGCCTTTGATTCCGTGGATTTTGGAGATATTTCCATTAGGACAAGAGACTGTGGAGACCAGGAACTACTGCAGTGACCCCTTGGACGTTTGAGAAGGATTTAAGCTACCGCCTGAATGGCCAACGATACACTACTAGACCCGTTTTGGGCCTACCTTTGAGGTAAGAGGCTGGTACCACTGAGGAAGGATTCTACCAAGTGTATATGTGATTTCCACACCTGCCCTTTCCCCCCTCATCCCTATTTGTCCATATAGGAAAATACTTATCCAGGAAAAATAAGAGATAGAACATTGGTTCTAATCAACTTGGATTATTAGGTCTCTTTTGGACTGCACTTTATTATTTGCACAAGGCATTGTACTTTATGAATGGTGCAATTGAATATTAGAGTATTAAAGGGGTTGTAAAGTTAAATTTTTTATTTTTTTAAAATAACAAACATGTCATACTTACCTCCACTGTGCAGCTCGTTTTGCACAGAGTGGCCCCGAACCTGCTCTTCTGGGGTCCCTCGGCGGCTGTCTCTGCTTCCTCCCACAGGTGCTTCTCACGTTAATGCGAGCTCCCTCGCATTGGTGAGAAGCACTGCGGGCACGCTCCCGTGATACAGCCGGCGGCTATAGCCGCTCGCTGTATCACAAGGCCCCTCCCCTCGGCGCGCTGCGTCATTGGATGTGATTGACAGCAGCGCGAGCCAATGGCTGCGCTGCTTTCAATCCATCCACTCCAGCCAATCAGCGGCCAGGCTGAGCGGCGAAGAGGACGGCGGGGGCGAGCGCGGGATTTTCGAGGGGTCAGGTAAGTAAAACGGGGGGACTGGGGGCGCCGGCAGTGTGAGATGTTTTTTCACCTTAATGCATAGAATGCATTAAGGTGAAAAAACATTTACCTTTACAACCCCTTTAATTTACCATCCTAGTATTGATATATTGGACTATTTACACTAATCTTTGTACTGCACTTCATTTGAATTTTTTGGAATATTATCATTAAGACTTCTATTATTACATTTTTTGGATTATTATGATTATTGCACTCTAATTTTATGTTCATTTGGATCACTTTATGTGTGAAGTTATCAGAACTATTTTTAAGTACCGTTTATCACTATTTATGGATATGCTGATTCCCTGTTGAGACTTGGTTTAGACATATAGTTTCATAGTTAGTTAGGTTGAATAAAGACACCAGTCCATCCAGTTCAACCTGAGTGAGTGTCTACAATTGTCCCTATCCTTGTACACTCACATTGGTCCCTACCCTCAAGGAGCCCACAATCCAAGGTCCCCATTCATATACTAGGGCCAATTTTAGACAGAAGCCAACTAACCTACCTGCATGTCTTTGGAGTGTGGGAGGAAACTCACACAGGCACAGGGAGAACATGCATACTCCAGGCAGGTAGTGTCGTGGTTGGGATTTGAACCAGCAACCCTTCTTACTGCTAGGTGAGAGTGCCAACCACTACACCACTGTGCTGCCCTTAATTAATTCTTTGTACAGTGCTGCTGTGCAGAGTCACGTGTCCTCTGCCACTCCCACTGTAGTCTCTTAGATCAGGAAGTGAAGCAGAGGGAAGCAGCACTGTGCAAAGAAAGTATTTAGCATTATAATTTTAAGAAAAAAAACACACACACACACACACACACACACACACACACTGTACTAAACATGAACCTAGAACCGAGAGAATCTGAGTAATTAATAGACTTTACAACAAATTTAACCACTTCAATATTGGGCACCTTCCCACCCAGGCCAATTTTCATCTTTCAGCGCTGTCACACTTTGAATGAGAATTGCGCAGTCTTGCAACACTGTATCCTAATTAAATTTTTATAATTTTTTTCACACAACTAGAGCTTTTATTTGGTGGTATTTAACCAGTTCCATATCGGGCTGTAGTAATATGATGCCAGGAGGAACACTCTCCCTTATAGGGCGGCACAGTGGTGTAGTGGTTAGCACTAGCAGTAAATAGGGTCGCTGGTTTGAATCCCAACCACGACACTACCTGCATGGAGTTTGCATGTTCTCCCTGTGCCTGCGTGGGTTTCCTCCGGGTACTCCGGTTTCCTCCCACACTCCAAAGACATGCAGGTAGGTTAATTGGCTTCTGTCCAAAATTGGCCCTGGTATATGAATGGGGACCTTAGATCGTGGGCTCCTTGAGAGTAGGGACCGATGTGAGTGTGCAATTTACAGGGATAGGGACAATTGTAGACATTCATTCAGGTTGAACTGGATGGACTGGTGTCTTTATTCAACCTTAGTAACTATGTAACTATGTTATATGATGTCCTCTGCTGTTCGCCGGCGATCGGAGATCAGGCATGTCCCTTGGGACACAGTCCCTGCCCACAGTCTTTGCACCACGTGACTGGCTGTGTTCAATCACAGCTGGACACTGTGAAGCTCGCTGTGCACATCGCTCATGTGGACCCACAGGGGTGTGCAGCTCATCGATCGGAGACGAGGCATGTCCCAGACACAGCCCATCTCCAATCAGGGTAAAGAGCCAATGAAGTTGGGTCTCTACCATGTGACCGGCTGTGTCCAATCACAGCCAGTCACTTTGAAGAAGATCAGCGTGCACGCCACTTGTTCAGCGATCGGAGACGAGGCTTGTCCCTTGGACAAAGCCCAGCCCTGATCAGGGTAATGAACTACAAGAGCCGCTGAACTACAAGCACCAGCTAACATCTATCATCTGCAGCGGTGAACTACAAAGGTCCAGCAAACATCTACCTTCATCTACAGTGGTGAACTACAAGTCCCAGCTGACCTGCTCTGCTTAGACCTGCTCTGCTTAGACCTGCTCTGCTTAGACTTGCTCATGGTATGTGCTCTTGTTCTTTGAACTCTTTGCATAATCAGCACACCTGAACTGTTACCTGTTATCAGCTCCTAGCCTGACATTAACACGAGCCATACATAAAAAGGGAAACCTATCATGGATCCTAAGCAGGCTCAGTTGTTTGCAGAGGAACTTTGCCGTTTATCCCATCAAGTTCAGGAAATGGCCACAGAGCTCACCAAGGTGCAATCTCCTCCTACTACCACTGCTACAAAAACTCCATCTAAACCAAAAATTCCTTTGCCTGACCGGTTTTCTGGTGACTGTAAAGGGTTTTGCAACTTTAAAAACAGCCAGTGATCCAGATCGTACTGCAGAATCAACCCTGCGTAACTTAAAGCAAGGAACTACCACAACTGAAATGTATTGCTCAGAGTTTTGCAGGTAGGCCCCGGAATCTGGAATTATGCAGCTCTCAGCAGCCAGTTTAGAATAGGCCTTTCAGATGCAATTAAGGAGGGGAGGGGGCTATGTGTCTAACCATTAGAATTGACCGACGCCAGCGAGAGAAGAGGCAAGAACAAACTATGGCAGTGGCAAACTATATACCTTGCCACCTGACTACTATTCCACCTCCAGTGCCAAATCTAAGGAAGAACCTATGCAGTTAGGCTCCACCCGGTTATCTGCCCAGGAACACACACGCCGGTGTAACATGGGACTCTGCTTATATTGTGGCCCCAAGGGTCATATGCTTTGTTCGTGCCCTGCAAGGCTGGAAAACTCCAGGACCTAGGTGATTGTGGGGAGGTCACCTCAGGTCTGCTCTCATCTCCCCAGGGGGACAATCGTATACTTTTACCTGCTGTCATTCACTTTGGGACAGAGGCTCATGAACTGTTGGCCTTGGTAGATTCTAGAGCCGCTGAGAATTTTATTGATAAGACACTGATTACCTCTTTGTCCCTGGAAACTCATGCTCTAGATTGCCCAGTCTGCCTGATTTCTGTGGATAATCGGCCTCTCTCACAAGATCTAGTGCTCCAATCCACCAACCCTTTCCAGTTACAATTGGGGGCTTTGCATTGGGAGAAGATCTCATGTCTTGTCATTGACTCTCCATCCACTCCTTTGATCCTAGGCCTTCCTTGGCTTCAGAAGCACAATCACATAATTCAATGGCGAACAGGAAATATTCTGGCTTGGTCCAATCAGTGTAAAAAACTGCATCCAGCATCCTGTTCGACTTGCTACCTGTCAAGTGGGAATGGAACAGATAACGCTTTGTTATAAGGACTTTTGGATGTGTTTTCTAAAGGGATTGCTGACACTTTACCTCCTCATTACAGTTATGATTGTCCCATTGACCTCTTGCCTGACACTACACCTCCTTGAGGGAGAGTCTTTGCACTGCCTGAGCTAGAGAATCTTGCTTTGCAAGAATATATCCAGGAAAACCTAGCTAAGGGTTTCATCCATCCCTACACTTATCCTGCAGGAGCAGGATGCTTCTTTGTCCCAAAGAAGGATGGGGGACTGAGACTTTGTGTTGATTACAACTAAATAAAATTGTTCCCAATTGGTATCCTCTTCCTCTCTTCACAAAGTTGTTTTCTCAAATCCAGGGAGCCAAAATCATCTCCAAACTGGACTTAAGGGGAGCCTATATTCTGGTGCGTATCCGTGCAGGCGATGAATGGGAGATGGGCTTTAACACCAAGGATGGTCATTACGAATGTCTTGTCATGCCTTTGGGTCTCAGGAACGCACCAGCTGTCTTTCAGAACTTATGAATAACATTTTCCGTGACATGTTGGGTCGCTTCATGCTTGTATATTTAGACAATATTTTGATATACTCTCCCAATCTTGAAACACATCAGAAGCATGTCTGCTCTGTATTGGCCCAATTAAAGACTCGCTCACTTTTTGTAAAGCCTGAAAAATGTTTATTCCGTGTTAAACAAGTACCTTTCCTGGGCTACCTAATTTCTGACACAGGCCTCACCATGGATTCTGCCAAGATTCAAGCCATTTTAGACTGGGCACCACCTTCAGACCTGAAGACAGGTCAACGCTTTCTGGGCTTTCGGAAAGTCATTAAGAAATTTGCCACCATTGCACATCCCATCACCTCTCTCACCAGGAAGACTCCGACTACGTTTAAATGGACTACTGAAGCCCAGGCAGCCTTCATCAGTTAAAGAAAGCCTTTACCTCTGCACCAATTCTACGCCATCCTGTTCTTGAGCTACCTTTTTATTGTGGAGGTAGATGCATCTGAAATAGGGGTGGGTGCACCTTTTTCACAAAAGGATCCTGTAAATGCTGCAATCTACCCCTGTGCCTTCTTGTCCCATAAATATTCCCCAGCAGAGCGCAATTATGATATAGGCAACAGAGAACTTCTAGCCATAAAGCTCACTTTGGAGGAATGGAGACATTAGCTGGAGGGAGCATTCATAGTTCTGACTGACCACAAAAACCTTGAATACATCCATTTTGCTAAAAGACTGAACTCACGTCAAGCCAGGTGGTAATTGCTCTTATCCAGATTTGACAATTTCTTATTTAACAGGGCCAAAAAACATTAAGGCTGACGACTTGTCACACAACTTATCGGAATCTCCTCCTCCGCATCCTCCACAACCCATTATCTCTGAGGATAGGATTTTGGCTTTTACCCAGACTGACATCTCTGAAGCCTTGTTACCTGCACAGGCTGAAGACCCTCACTCCGGTATGCTCTTTGTGCCCCTGGCTCTTCGTTTGCAGGTATTGCAGCAGGTACATGCATCAAAACCTGCAGCACATCCGGGGTTAATTAGGCAGGATATGTTGGCCTTTGTTCAGGCCTGTGAAGTTTGTGCCAGAAGCAAGAGCAGTACCTCTAAGCCCCCGGTCTCCTATGTCCTCTACCAATACCTACCTGTCCCTGGACCCATTTATCTATGGACTTTATCAGTGACTTGCCTCCATCCCAGGGATGTGGTGGTAGACAGGTTTAGTAAGATGGCCCACTTTGTTCTGCTTCCAAAACTTCCATCTGCTAAAGAACTGACATCTTTATTCATTAAACATGGTTTCAGGCTCCATGGGGCACCAATTAACATTGTCTCAGACCATGGCTCTCAGTTTATAGCCCAGTTTTGGAAGGCCCTTTCGGCCCTGAGGATCGATCTTGGATCCCAGCTTGTGATCTTCATGCTGACAGATTTAGGAAGAAGTTCCTTCTTTTTTATCCAAGTAAGTCTGGGGGTACAGGAACTACCCCTCGAGAAATGGGGGGTACTGTCAGTACTAGGATCCCTTTAGGACCCAGCACAACTCATCTGACATAGCCTTTGCCTGGGAAACAACAGTGATTGGCCAGCTCACCTTTAAATCACCTGTATCAGCATTCAATCAGTGCTTGTGTTAGAGTTTACCTTTGTGTTTGATCCAGCCGATATTTGCTCTGAGTATTCTGTGTATGACCCGGCTCGTTTGACCCTGCTTGCTCGCTTCTGATTCTGTACCGTTTGGACTCTGATAATGTGTGTAACCCAGCTTGCCTAGACTACGATTTGCCTGATTCTACTTTAATACTTTCATCTGCAGCGGTGAACTACAAGTACCAGCTAACATCTATCCTCATCTGCAGCGGTGAACTATAAGCACCAGCTAACATCTATCCTCATCTGCAGCAGTGAACTACCAGGTCCAGCAAACATCTACCTTCATCTGCAGCGGTGAACTACAAGTCCCAGCTGACCTGCTCTGCTTGGACCTGCTCCTGGTATGTGCTCTTGTTCTTTGAACTCTTTGCATAATCAGCACACCTGAACTATTGCCTGTTATCTGCTCCTAGCCTGACAGGAATAAGTGGGAAAATTGTCTAGGAGTTGGCATTCCCAATCTTCCAAAAGGGGTATCACATTTACATGGACACTACTATACCAGTTTGCCCCTTTTTCACCACCTATACCCAAAGAAAACTTTGGCCTGTGGTACAGCAAGAAAAAACAGGAAAGGCAGCTTCCCATAGCGTCTAGTCACCACAAGGCTACATAGGGGGGTATCGACAAGCCTGAGGAACGAGGACGTGTTGGCTGTGAAGTGGAGGGATAGGAAAGATGTTTACATCATGTCCACCATCCACGATGACATCTCAGTTGAACTTTGCAGAAGATGCGGTCCCTTTCAAAAGCCTTGATGTATCCACGTATACAATAAATTCATGGGTGGGGGGGTGGATTTAAGCGATCAAATGCTGCAGCCCTATCTATCAACACAAATGTCCTCCTTCTGCTATAAAAAATGTGCAATATATTTCTTCCATTTGGCCATTTATAATGCATACGTTGTCTACCAAAAATCTACAGAAATACCCAACCCCCCTCCTCAAATTTATAATATAAGATATTGTTACAGCCCTGATCTATCAGCAAAAGATCAAAGCATTCGCACCGAATGTGTCTGCAGCCTGCATGAGCGACATTTTCCAGACAATATTCGACCATTAGCAACCGGAAGAAGACGCCAAGTAAAATGTTGGGTGTGCACCAAAAGATGAGTTAGGAAAAACACCGGTTTCCAATGTCCCTCCCAACTATTAACCCAAATTTCTAATAGTCTGCCATTTCCCCATTTTCAATTTCTGTGCTGATTATTTCCCTGGTGCCTCAACCGACCATATCACTGCCTTCCATGTGAACTGACCCTGGCCTGTTTATCATCCATGCCTCTGCCTGCTGTTTGTACATTATTTATCCGCCATGTTTCTGCCTTTCACGTGATCTGACCCTGGACTAACGACTATAACTATACCTACTGTCTATTTCTGCCTTTTACCTGCACTGACCTCGGCCTGTTAACCATGTTTTTGACTGCCCCTTGGACTGATCTTTAACCCTGCTACACAAGGGTCTCACATATGTGAGGGGCTTCAGAAGAGTGTTCTGGGTTGGCAAAACCAGTTTTTGGTTCCCTCTTTGTTTTGTAATTCCCATAACAGGGTCTGGAGTCCGGAGGCTTCAAATCGATTTGGGTGGGAGGTGCTTCTACCCCATCCCCATTCTTTCCTGACCTTGGCCCTAAGCTTGTTGGTCCTGCCTGCTGCCTGGGCCAATACTTTGGGTGTGCTGACAATAGCTCTGCCTGCACTGACCTAGGACTTTTCATGGACCATATGCATGTTGCCTGGACCAATACTTTGGCTGCACTGACTATATCTCTGCTTGCTGCCTGTACCAACTATGGACTGAATGCCTGCCTGCTGCATGGACAATACTTTTGCTGCTGTTGACCACATCCCTGCCTGCTACCTGGACCGATGCTTTGCCTGTGCTGACATCTCTAACTGTACTGATTATGGACAGTATTCCTGCCTGCTGCCTGTTTTGCTGTCCCTGTCCACGTTCCTGTCTGCTGCCTGGACCGATGCTCTCCTCTGTGGACCTCCGCACTACTAAAACCGTAGGCCATCTTTTGTTTACCCTTTGCTGTACAGAATGTATTTTGGTTTGTAATTGGTATGTACAGTACATGCTATATGTTAGAAATACGAAGAGCCTTCAACAATGTGCTAGGTTGGCAGGAATTTGTGTGTATAATTTATGTTCCTAGAATGCCTGGAGGTGCTACTTGGATGTTGGGCCTCTGTATGTGGCCAGGCTGTGTAAAAGTCTCATACATGTGGTATCGCCATACTTGGGAGGAGTAGCAGAATGTATTTTGGGGTGTAATTTTTAGCTATGTTCATGCTATGTGTTGGAAATATCTTATAAATGGATAACTTTGTGTAAAAAAAAAAAAATGCGTTTTTCATTTTTTTCCCCCCACATTTTCCAAAAATGTCTGGAAAAAAAAGGAACCGTTCCTTATGCCTAATATTATATGTTGGGGTGTTTGCTTTCCAAAATCATTTTGTGGGCATTTCTATTGTCCTGGTTCTCCATATATTTTTTCTTATTTTGAGTGGATCTACTGTACATTGGGAACATTTTCTTTTTTTTTAACAAAGGTATTGTAAAAAACTTGTTTACTGTCTTTATTCATTTTTAAACATTTTTGGTGAATGGGAAGGGGTACCAGCCACGGTTGTGGGGATTAGGCCCTTGTCCCCATCAACATGGCACAAGGTGCTTTGGTGTCCCCCCCACCTCAAAGCACTCTTCCCCATGTTGAGGGCATGTGACCTGGTAAGGTTCAGGGGGGGGAGCTCCCTCGCCCCCCCCCCCCTTCCTGACCTGCCGAGCTGCATGCATGGTTAAGGCTCTGGAATAGATTTTGAGGGGGGGGGGGGGGGGCACAAGCTGCTTTTTTCTGAATTTCCGATTGCCAGCATTGTTGTGTTTATATTTCAGCTGTCAGTGGGGAAGCCAGCTGACAGTTGATGGCTCATCAGTTGTAAAGGATACAGCGACCAAATTCCCGTCCGGTTCTTAAAGAGGAAGTAAATCCTGATGAGTTTACTTCCTCTTTCATTCCCTGCAAAGGTAAAGCATAATGGACTACTATGCATCGCATAGTAGTCCATTATGTGTCACTTAGCTGACACAGGAGCCAGCGAAGTCACCGCTGTCCCCTGTAGTCCGGCGCATCCATCTTCTCGGTGGGTCTCGCTGCTCTGCCGCTGTCATTCGGCGAAGCCGTCACTCCTGTGCATGCGCACGGGAGCCGTCACTTGCGGTATATCGCCGTTGCCCGCAGCGCGCTCAGTGCGCCTGCTCGCCGCTGTCTATGGCGCATGCGCCGTAGACAGCGGTGACTGTCTTTCGGCAAATATCTCCTAAACTGTGTAGGTTTACGAGATATTTCTTGGACCTACAGGAAAGCCTTAATCTAGGCTTACCTGTAGGTCAAAGTTGGTTCTAAATGTTTACAACCACTTTAACAACCAGCTATTCTTCACATATTCAAATTGGTCGATCATTTTTGGACTGATCCAAATTCGAGTCATTCTAAAAATGTGCAATTCGTTAGAAAATGAATAAATGGAACGCAATTTAAGGTAGACTAAGCAAAATGTATTGAATACCGAAACCACACTAAACAAATTCCAATATGAAACAAAACAAAATTAGTAACATAACGAATATATACGAAAATTTAACTAAACTAAACACATTTTTTCATTATGCACATGTTTGTTTATTTCAAGGTCAGATTGCATACAAATAACTTTAAATATTACTGCATTACTTTGAATGTACCCATATCTTGATAAGAGCAGATTAACCATTTATCATTTCTTGTTTTGTCTACCAATGTCCTCACTTTTTTTGTAGATTTTACAATTTGAGCATGTCCTAAAAAATGACTTTTGGCACCAAAATTTGCACACTGATAAGTTTGTACAATTTTTAAACCTTCTTTATGAGCTATCAACAGGAAACATGTATTCTCCACTAATATATGGAGTGTGATTATACTGCACATTTGTTTGATGCATATTTTTCCTAGGAAATGTGATAGTGTTATTGTGGGATCCTGTGTTCAGGTCTGTATGACACTGCAAAACTTGTGTTTTATGCCTACAGTATGAACCTATTTTAGAAGCACAATCTGTTTTGTGAGTAGATCCATCAATGAGATATTTGGGAGCCTCATTATATTTTTTTTAAAAGAATCCACCTTTTAGTGGCAATGGAATGTGATTTTCTATTACACTTTTCCTGTCCGTTTCTGCATATCACTCCATTCTTGTGATTTCTGAGTTGAAGCTATCAACTATTAAGAAAGGGAAAACGGTATGTCAGATTCATTTCATCTTCAGCCTTAGTTAATAACTGTCTGTCATGATTTCTAGATTGAGATCCCCTAAATTGGTCATTACTGTTCCATTTATATGCTCTGTCTGTGCAGAATGCCATCTTGTCTCTCATAATTTTTTATTTTTCTTGATAATTATTTCTCTATTACATTTTCTCAAGATGTTCATCTAGCAACTTCTCATAAAAAGTTAAATCTGGTGACCTGACAAGACATTTTGCTTGCAGAGCAATTGGATTTTCCTGGTCTAAATCAAAGTGCTCCTTTTTATAATATCCAGTTGAAATCTCCTTCATATCATGTGTACATTTGCTTCTCATAATGCTTTAAATTTGCAATATGCGCAACAGTGCAGTGCTCAGCCAAAAAAATAACATTTTAAAGTGACAGTACAAAATTACATAAAAATCTGCAATTAATACATAATACAATAATGGTCAGATCAATTCATATATTGATATCCACATGTAAAAAATAAATCAGCCAGTAGTATTCATTTAAATAAAAATGAAAAAATGGGGTGCAACAAATTTTATGTATTAAAACAGTGCAACAATATCATATATTAAAATGCCCAAAAGCTGATGTAATATCCACAGATCACCATGATGTCCACTTCCAGACAATAAAGTGCCCTTTACTGCAAGGAAAATAACTTAAAGAAGAGCTCCAGGCTCCTGCAAAAAAAAAAAGAAAAATCAGCAGCTACAAATACTGTAGCTGCTGACTTTTGATATTAGGACATGTAGCACCCACTACTGCGTGCTAGATGTTAGTATAGGCAAAATGTAGTTTGGCTCAGGGCTTAGCCATGAAATCTGGGCTAGAGTTCATTAACGTTCAGGGCAGGATGACTCATCCTGGCATCTGTCTGGTGCCTCCTCCTGGTTTAGAAGGTAGGAGAATCTTCTACAATTAGAGGGTGAGAGTTAGGAGGAGCTTCCTTGAATATTTATGGAGCATTGTCCAATCCTCAGCAGTGGACTAAGATAACGCCATAAATAGACATGGGCCATATCAGCAGGGGCAGTCAGGTGGAAGATGGAGTTACAGTGTTGGAGGCTATCAGTGACCCTCAGGGGTGCTCCCTAGACTTGCTGGATGTCGTGCCTTGGGCCAGGACTCAAGAGCTGGAAGGATCCTGCTAGAACACAGGAAGACAGAGTGAGTAGTGCAACACTTTGGGGACTAACAAAGAGGGGAGACTGCCACATGTAACAAGTCTCCCCTCCCCTGAAGATAGTGGTGTGCTTAAGTCTTCAGCCCTTTTCCTAAGAGATCTCCTGAGAGTCAGCCGTGTGAGCTGCTGAAGAGTCAGCTGGGTGGGCTGCTGAAGAGTCAGCCGGGTGGACTGGTGTAGAGAAAGCCGGGAGTGCTAGTGAAAGGGGCAGCTGCAGTCAGGTGGGTTGGCAGTGCCTGAAGAGGTGGTACTGGGATAAGTTGACACAGTGGAGAAGTTAAATGCTGTTTTACTATATCTGAGTTGAACTTAAAGGGGTTCCTGCCTGTAATGGGCTGTCACTCAATTGGGAGCCTATCAGATCATCTCAAGAGTGATTCAGCTGGAGCAACAAGTGTTTGTGCAGGAGGAAAGAGGAGAAGAGACTGTATATAGATATCTATAGGAAGTTGTCCCTGAAGTTGTTGAAGTCAAGTGGGCATCCCATAACCTTCCATACCTATCCAAGTAATTAACCCTTTAACAAATAAAAACAAAGCGACAGACTGTTCTCTGACTCTGTGTGATTTGGTGTACCTGGCTGTGCAGGAGTGGGGGATCCCTTTCATCTGAATCTCCTACGTGGGGTGTGCTATATTTGGGGTGCTCATCTGGGGTGTTGCCCACAGTAACCTGCATGGCCTGAAGACTGTGCTTTGCTACTGGGACCACTAAGGGGCCACACCAGGAAAACTGAGTTATGTGCCTTGCCAAACTGTGACTGTCACTGTATGAGCCAAGTGCCTTTGCCCATAGCAACTGGCTCAAACCAGTATTATACTGCATACCCAGTTACCCCAACAGCGGCTAGGATGGACACTTGTGTTACAACCAACTTGTTCAGTGAGAACTGTGTCATGTGCTGTTAGCAACCAATGCAGGCAATCGCGCCCATGGATTACAAAATGCCCAGCAGTCTACATAGACCTGGAGAAAGTGACTGTATGCTTCAATGGTCTGCTAGAAGTAGTAAAATTTGCACAGAAAATGTCTGTTGTTGCCCATGGTGATCAGGGTAAGCCAGTGGGCGGGGGTCTATCAGTTGTCCAACCAAGGTTAAATTTAAAGACTATCCTGATCCTGCTAAAACAGTGTGTCATGTGTTACTGACTTTGCTGTTGCTCATGGAAACCACAGTGATCTCTCACTACTGTCTGCTTTCAGTTGCTCAGACACAGTTGGTGCTTAGCAGCATGTCCTAACAAGTTCTGCAAGTATTAGTATGTACTGTACATAATCCCAAGAATATAGTCTGTGCCTGCAAGTTTCAGTCCAGCCAGGAAATTGTTACAGAGACCAGGGGAAGAGGCCTGCTTATCAGAACTGTTGGTGCCAGTTAGTCTGGAAGCTTGTGGGTGGAGCCGCACCCAGTGTGACTTGCTTGGGGGGAGAGAAAGAAATAAGATGGCGGCTGGTGCACATGTGTACCCAGCATTGACTTGGTTTCCTGAGCTGTAGGAGGTGACACAGGTAGACACTCTTGTGCGGCTGGAGCATTGAGGGGGATTCACCCTTGGGTTGATTGAGGGGACGAAGAGGCTGTGTCTGCTGTGCCCTGGCAGCAGGAGACCCACTGTAGTGGTCAGTCCATGGATCCAGTGTGGGCACTGTGATGAGCCACTTACCTGACACCGAGCGAAAAGGAGCCGCTTACTTACAGCGTAGACCTGTGGTCAGGTCTCTGCACAGAATAGCTGTTGAAGTCCTAGAAGGCCGGAATGGGCCAAAAAGTGGCTGCCAAAGGCAGGGTTGAGTCTGAGGATGAGGTCTCCTCTGCAAATACAAGAAACATCGGGCAAGAGAGCTGGAAATCTGCCTCAACCTGCAGCCCTGCCAGAGAGTTGGTAACCGTTAGTGCTGCCCAGCAAGAACCAGAAGCTGTTCCTGGAAGGTCGGCTGCACCTGTCCACCCTGTCAACCCCACCTGGAAGGAGCCTTGTCTTTAGGTGAGCCAGAGGGGAGAGGCAGTGGTAGGGCAATAGATTTGGGGGTCACAGAGACTGCAAGCAGAATTCGGCCCCATAAATGATGACTGGGAGGAGTGGACATCTCACAGTAGTTCTGAGGGGGAATGGGAGTGGGGAGACTCTCAGGAAGATGTGGAAATACTCTCAGAAGTGTCAGAGATGCCAGAATCAGCTAAGAGGGCCACATGATCCCTGCAGACCCATATTTGTGCCAGGCGGTGGTTCCAGAACCAACCATCCACAACCCAGACCAGAAGTGCTGAATACAGGCAGTGTGTAGTGAGGTCACCCAAGGCCTGTGTCCTCCCTGGGTAAGGCAAGTCAGGGGACCTGCCAAGATTCTCCATGCTTCAGAGAGAGCTATAGTGGAGGATAGCACTCAAGTGGGGGTTTAACTTCCAGTATGTCCCCCAGCATGTCATGGGCATTATTAAAGTTTCCTGGGCAAAATGGGAGGAAGACATAGCCTGGGACTTCATGCATGTCCCCAAAGTAAAGTACCGCACAAAATGTTGGCACTATATAAATCCTGAATAATAATATTAATAATCATAGACCGAATACTGGGAGAGGTGCTTTTCTAGGCAAGGTACCTCCCCCCTCATAGTATAGATGTAACTTGGTATGGTCACTTTTTACTCCTCATGCAAGCCATATATACCCAGTGCCGGTTCTTCTAAGCACCTATAAATGTGAGTGTGAATTTTTTTTCAATATTTCTCTGTGTTTAAATAAAATCTAATGGTGTTTACGCTATGGGATCCTCTCTGATATTTTATTTGCATGCATGAAGTTACGTCACATGAGAAGGATCCATAGGAACAAGCTATTGGAGACTTATGCCACATACACACAATCAAAATTCTCGTCGGAAGAAGCTCTGATAGTTTTCCCAACAGAATTCCGACAGAATTACGCTCAAGCTGTCTTGCCTACACACGATCACACCAAATTCTGATAGTTTAGAACACGGTGACGTACAACACGTACGATGGGACTAGAAAAAGGAAGTTCAATAGCCAGTAGCCAATAGCTTCTGTCTCGTAGTTGAATCTGAGCATGCATGATTTTTGGCATGTTGGAATTGCATACACACGATCGGAATTTCTGATAGAAAGTTTTTCCGTCGGGAAAATTGAGAATATGCTATCAATTTTTGGCTGGCGGACATTCGGACAGCTAAATTCCAATGGAGCATACACACGGTCGCATTTTCCGTTGAAATGCTCTCATTGGTCTTTTTCTGGCCGGAATTCTGATCGTGTGTACACGGCATTAGGGGTATATCCCCCATACACAAGCGTTACTGACCTTACTAGCAATAGTAGGTCAACAACTTGTGGTGAGTGTGTCTGTATGGGGGCACTGGGAAGTGGAGCACCTGTTTTGTTTAAATCTGCAAAAGCACTTTTTTATTTGGGACTTTTTACTTTGATTTAGTCACTGTATGATTATTTAGTCTTAATGTTATTTTTCTTCTTCAATAGATTTTTATTCAAGAATTTTAACATTACAACATAAAAGTTACATATTGAGTTTCGTACATTTGTATTCTCACAAACCATTAATTGGGATCACAGAGAAAGAAGTTATAGGATAATAACAGTCATTTGTAGAGTTATGCAATTCACTCATATACTGTAATTACCATTATGTGTTATAGTAGTACTAGGTGCTCTGGGCTGCCCAGCCCCCCTGGGCAGGGCCGTCTTTAATATTGATTGGACCCTGGGCAAAAATTTTCTTAGGGCCCCCCTCCCCCCATGCAATTTCACTCTCCACCTTCTCTGAGACATACAATAAATAGCAGCTAGACTTAAAATCAGTTTACTGTATCAGATCAGGCAGCGATTGCGATTGGTTGCCAGAGGTTACAGCATATCATTACTGCTTACTGACTGGTTTCTAGAGGTTACAGCACTCCTTAAGGCTCACTGATTAGTTGCTAGAGGTTACAGCACAGTTCTGCTTGTTGATTGGCTACTAGAGATTGCTGTACAGTAAGGCCGCGTACACACGCGGGGACTGTTCGCTCAACTTTGTTTGTCAAACAGTTTCAGCGGACAGTCCGCTCAAACTTAGCATGGACGGACTTGCCCACACACGATGAACGAACAGTCCGCTGAAACCGTGCGCGATGACGTGAACGGCACGTACGACGGGACTAGAAAACGACGTCCTATACACTGCAATGCAACCTTCGGCGTGTAAATCCTTTCTGAGCATGCGCGGAACTTAGTTTGACGAACAAGCCTACACACGAGGGGACTGTTCACTGAAACAAAGTTTCAGCGGACAGTTTTTCGGAAATTCCGAAAAACCTTGTTCAGCAGACTGTTCGCTGAAACTGTCCGCTGAAAGCCCACACACGAGCGGACTGTCCGCTGAAACACTGTTCAGCGGACAAAGTTGAGCGAACAGTCCCCGCGTGTGTACGCGGCCTAATACTGCTCACTGGTTGCTATAGGTTACAGCACATCATCTTCTCACTGCAGGGGGGCATGATATACCTATGAATACTGCCTTTATTTACATATCAATGCAGTTGGCCTCACCATTTACATATGCATGTCACTTCTATTTACATATGAATGCCAGTATTTACATGTAAACACAGGTCTGCAGGTGAGTCATCTGTGCACAACAATAGGGCAGAGCTGGGCAGCATTAGTAGCAGCACAGGACTAAAACTTCAAGGGAATGTAAACTGGGATAGTTGGCAAGTATGAGGCAGCTGCTTTGGGCCCCACAACAATGACAGGGCCCAGGGCAGCTTCCCCTTTTGCCCTGCCTTAAAGACGGCCCTGCCCCTGGGTGCTCCATCCGGGAACAAGCTGTGCCTCAGGGGGTGGCATTCCATTGCCCCATGTTGTCAAGTTTAGCCTTGTTCTAAATCAAAGGGACATTCTAACGATGTGTCAACTTGTTAACTATTAGGTTCTTTTAGGTCCACACTTGATGGCAGTAGTTTCCCTAAAGCTTATTTTCCATAACTTGAAAAGTCAATAGGTAAAGGGAAAAGAATATAAACAGGTAAATAAGAGGAAGGGGAGGGGAAAGGAAGGGAAGAGAGCCTACTAAGAGGCTCAAATAAGCAGGAAGATTGTCAGAAAAGAGAGATGTGCAGCTATGATTATATTAGGTTCTATCTATTCGTGAGCTATCCTTCGGTATCCTTTATGATGGTTTATAAGATTTATACCAGTCTATCCATGGTTGCCAGTTATTTAAGAAGATGGTGTGTTTCCCTGATATTGATGCCAAGATGTGCTCATAGGTAAAATGAGTAGAAAGGGTATGTATAACATTATTTACCTCAGGGGTGTCAGGTGATTTCCAGATTCTGAGTATGACTAGTTTAGCTGCTAGAAATAAGTGAGTAGTGAATTGTCGAAGTGGTGGTGGAATGTCTTCTATGCCAATATTTAGTAATGCTAGGGAAGGGCGTGGTTGAATAGTCAACCCTGTCACTTGACGATAGATTATAAATGTCTTTCTCCAGAATTTCGCTAGTTTGCTGCATGACCATAATATATGGAAAATGTTGCCTAATTGGGAACAGTTCCTCCAGCAAAGTGGAGATGTTGAGGGACTGAACTTAGCTATTCAATATGGTGTTCAGTACCATCTTTTTTTTTTTTTTTTTTAGTTTGAATAATTTTTATTGAAAGTTTTTCTTCACAACAATAGAAGAACAAATACATCATAACAAATATATCATCAACATTTCCATCCTTAGAGACTATGTAAGAAAAAAGAGTTAGGTCTGTTTATACCTTCGAACGGGATAGTCACATTTATCCTTAATTGACCCAGCAAACCACTCTTCATATACCCGTGACATCTCTAAATTGTGGATATAACTGGAAAAAACCCGTGGCTCTCAGGCCCCCGGGTGCTCCAAAAGGAATCCCGCTGCAGATCAGGGGCCGGTGCCGCACAGTCCCCCATGTGGTTTGTGCCATAGTCAAATGTCATTGTAGGGAAGGAATGCCAGTTATCACCTTGAGTATATATCCTGACTTAAATGTGCCAGCTGTCTTACCATTCTGCCAAAGATGATAGCGTCAAATCTTTACCAAGGGAGGTGACAATAAGAGAAAAAAAGAAGAAAACGTGTGAGGGGGGAGGAGGGGGTGGAGAGTATGCTAGTCCATTACAGAGAGCTTCGGGAGTTCCTACTACCAGGCTGCATCAGAGGTATAAGGGAAATATTACAAAATGTGGCCCAGGGTTCCCAGATAGTCCTAAACCTCTCAGTTTTGTCATTTAGTTTAGCTACAATTTGCTCTTGCACCATAATCCACGTAACCTTCTTTCTAAACACCTTAAAGGAGACAGAGTGTTTCTTCCAGGCCTTGGCTATCGTTATTTTGGCCCCTAGTAGAAGGAAAAATGACAAAATCTGGAAGAATTTAGGTAAGTCCGGTATGTTGTAATTGAACAATGCCTTGCTGGGGTGTGGCATTATTGTAACCCCGTCAGGGAACTAACCGTGTGGAAGACTTTAGCCAAAATGTTCGGATGCGAGGACAGGACCACCAAATATGGAGCATGGAGCCTTCCAATTCACATCCTCTGAAGCAAGCTGGTGAAGTACCGGGGAAAATCTTAGCTAGCCTGGAAGGAACATAGTACCACCTGAATAGTACCTTGAGGCTGGCCTCTATTAGGGAGATGTTAAGAATACCTTTAGAAGCTCTAATCGAGGCTCTCCCACAAATAAGCAAAAAAGAAGGGGAAAAAAAAATATATCCCGGAAAATCTATCTTATCCCAAAGTTTTAAGTAAAGTGCTCAGGTGCATGGTATGTCTGTCTAAAATTAACAAACATATCATACATAAATAGATTAATAGACCAAGAAAGCAAGCAATTAATGTGTAAACGACAAAGTATCACTCGTGCTGTGATATAAAGCCAGTGATCAAACAGATAAAGTGCTGATGTGCATATAGTATCACTTATAGCAAATCAATATTAAAAAAATAAAACAAACAATATTGATATTATTCAAAGTGGCCAGTATAATAGTACAATGGTGGGTAATACAGTGAGGGTGTCACAAAACGATGAAGGTATACAGTGAAGTTGTGCATTCACAGTGCAAAACTCTCTCTACTCAGGTGATATCCACGTGTTCACTAGGCACACCAGGTAATTACCTTACTGCTGTAAGGTATACAGCGTATATAGCCTCTGAGGAAAAAACACTGGGGATCAGGGAGAGGACTTCAAACTCCTATAGCGTCACCACCGTCCATATAGTTACTCCATGGATGAAGCCAGCATGAGTACTCAAAGAATAGATATAAAACCCGCCATAGTTTGGTAGATTTAAAAGTTATCAATTTTATTAAAAGAAATAAAACTACTCACAAACTATCAGGGATAGGTCGCACAGTAAACAAACTACGAGCGTACCGCTCGGGTGTAGGCGTCACTTCCAGTATCCTACACGTTACGTCACTTCCCATGACTTCAACTGGGATGTTAGATGACTGTCGGAAGCAGCATTAAGAGGACCGGGCAGATACAACTCCGCCTATTATTCAAATATGGCATGTTCCTAAAGTACGTAGAATAGAGAACAGAACGAAGGAGCGAATGGACAAAAAAACGGGGCACGGAGAGAGCACTTTATCTGTTTGATCACTGGCTTTATATCACAGCACGAGTGATACTTTGTCGTTTACACATTAATTGCTTGCTTTCTTGGTCTATTAATCTATTTATGTATGACGTGTTTGTTAATTTTAGACAGACATACCATGCACCTGAGCACTTTACCTAAAACTTTGGGATAAAATATATTTTGCGGGATATATGTTTTTTTCCCCTTCCTTTTTGCTTATTTGTGGGAGCGCAACATCAATTTTTTACCAATTTTATATCTATATGAGAGTGTAACTCATAAAGTGTTCGCAGCACCCAGTCAGATAGAATATTTTTTCCCATTTTCATATACAGAGCAGAAGCCCTTACATACACTTGTCCAAATCTTAAACTGCCCTACTTCTGCTGCTAATATGGAGGTTTTTTCTTTTTTGGAAAAAATAAAAATTAATTTAGAAGAAGTTTTCAATGTTACTAATTTAGAAAATAAAAATAATAATGTAGAAAGCCTGATGAGAAAACTTAGGTACAACATGGAGAAGAGAGTTAGCCTTTGGTGGGAAATAACCACCTTTGAACAATATTTGAAGGATGGTTTGGCCCCTAGGCGACTCTGATGGGACATCCCACCTAACGATGGTTTGTTAGATCAAGAGTCAATTGATGAATGGTTCAGGTTCTTTAACGAAAAGGGACTTGAACTTCTCCAGTTTCTCAAAAGAAAGCAAAGGAAAATGAAAAAGTGACAGAACAAAATATAGAACAAATCAAAGGGGACCTAGAAACACACAAATAGTCCACAGAATTTATAACTTTGACTTTTTACGCAGCTAAATAAAGATTTAATAAAGAAGGACAAAGAAGTACAAACTAGAAAGAGTAAAAAGTACACCAGAGACATGAGTGACTTTAAAAATGATCAGGTTTTCAGGTGGCACAGTCAATTGGAATGTTTAGACCCTATATCTACATACTCTACACCTGAAAAACCTGAAAGAACAGAAACGACCACGTCCCAAGCTAACCCAACCTCTGTCACATATAAGCTTCCAAACGGACAAATAAGAGATAAGAAAAACGATTCTCCTAAACCAAATAAGTTGAATGAAGAACACAGTTTCCCTAAACAATCTACACCACAGCATTTGGAAAGGAGACCTTCTCAAAATTCCCAAACACCTAAAAAAGGCTGGAAGAAACCATATTGGAAGAAAAACAATAATAATAAGAAATCCACCTACGGTGGTAATTGGAACCATCCATCTTACGACCAACCAAGAGGACCATATTATCCTCCATATACAAGAAACCCCACACCTTACTATGAACACAACCATAGAGAAAGAGAAGACTGGGGACCACCACAAGTGTACCATCAGCTGTATGACCAGTATTCGGTTCCCACATATAATCATTATGCTTCACTCAGACTATCCAGATGAAGAAAGAGATGATAGGTATTATCAAACCTATTACCCGGACCCATATGTGAATAAAGCTTTTTTAGGAAGAGGTCCAGATCATTATCCACCAAAGACGCGAGACAAACAGAGAGAAAGGGAAAGAAGCCCAAAAAGAAGAGAGGCAGAAGAGCAGGGAAGAAAAAACAAGTGAAAAAGAGAATAAAAGGAGAAGGTGTTTTTAATTTAAGTGGTATTCCTTTGATGGCAGAAGAAACTGCTGTACTAGATAAAGGACTGAAATTTGCTCCAAAAAAGAATTTGGACAAATTTCAAACATATGTAAATGTAAATATTCAAAAATATATAGGCCTGAATATAAAGAAATATTTAACAAATAACCCTATAAAAACATAGGCATCATCATCAAATGAGGTTGTACATAGTTCCTTGAGAAACAAGTCAGTATTTAACCCTCATATCAGCAACAACACATTTGTGGATGTCTTTAAAAAGGTAGTAGTAGAAGATTTAAAAACACTTGATACTAAGAAGCAGAAAGAACCCAACTACATAAGATGTGGAATTAAGAGATTAAGCAAACGTAAAGATATAGTGATCCGTCCAGCCAATAAGGGAGGGGGTATTGTGATCTTGTCAAAATCTCAGTACAATGATAATATGGAAAACTTATTGAATGATACAAACACTTATAGTAAATTATCAAGAAACTAAGTGTTCAAGGGCAGAAAAGAACTTGAGTTAGTAGTACATTTGGGCCTTAAGAAATCTTTGTTGAATAAAAAGGAAGCACAGTTCCTAGTACCTGAATCTGTTAGGACCCCAATAATCTACTATTTACCCAAGCCCCCCCCCCCCCCCCAGGCCTATAGTGAACGGAATAGATTCGCTTACCTCTAGGATGGGATCATACATTGACAGCTTCCTACAACCCGTAGTTAAAAACACTAAAGCTTACCTTCGGAACACAAAGCATATCTTGCAGTTTCTGGGAGAATTCTCCAATGAAGGACCGTATAGCCTTGCAACAGCGAATGTATCTTCGTTGTATACTATAATCCCTCACCATGAGGCCTGAGAAACCGTTAAATGGGCCTCAGAAAACACTCAGATTTGATCTGTTCACAGAGGAAATATTTGGTCAAGTGTCTAGACTTCTGTCTGAAGAATAGGGATGAGCCGAACACCCCCCGGTTCGGTTCGCAACAGAACTTTCGAACGGACCCCAAATTCGTACGAAACGTTAGAACCCCATTGAAGTCTATGGGACCCGAACGTTCAAAATTAAAAGTGTTAATTTTAACGGCTAATATGCAAGATACTGTCCTAAAAAGGGTTTGGGGACCTGGCTCCTGCCCCAGGGGACATGGGTCAATGCAAAAAAAAACTTTTAAAAACGGCCGTTTTGGCGAGAGCACTGATTTTAATGACGATTAAAATGAAAAAAAAAAGTGAAATATTATTTTAAATATCGTGCCTGGGGGGTGTCTGTAGTATGCCTGTGAAGCGCCACGTGTTTCCCGTGTTTAGAACAGTCCCTGCACAAAATGACATTTAACGGAAATAACGTAATTTAAAGCTGCTTGCGGTTTTAATGTTATATCTGGTTCCTGCAATATGGTTGAAAATCATTGAGAAAAATGGCATGGGTAGCCCTCCCTGCCCATTACCAGCCCCTTTGGGTCTTGTACGCATATTAAGGGGAACCCCGTACCCATATTAAAAAAAGGAAATACGTGTGGCCCCCAGGCCCTATATACTCAGAACAGCAGTATACAGGCGGTCCAAACAAGACAGGGACCGTGTAGGTTCGTTGTGTTAAGTTGAATCTGTTTGTAATTTTCAACTGGTACATTTTTAAAGTGTAGCTCCAGTCAAAAAAACTATTTTTAAGCTTTTTGGAAAACATAGGGAAGGGTTATCACCCCTGCATAATTTGTTTTGCCGTCCGTCTTTTTCAGAGCACGCAGACAGCACGCACAATCTCCTAACACTGACTGAAAGCTCCATTTAAAACGAGCAAGATATTTAGCTATATAGGTGGATATAGCGGTGTATACTGCGTTCAGAGCACGCAGAATCTCCTAACACTGACTGAAAGCTCTATTTAAAACGAGCAAGATATTTAGCTATATAGGTGGATATAGCGGTGTATACTGCGTTTAGAGCACGCAGACAGCACGCACAATCTCCTAACACTGACTGACAGCTCTATTATAAAAGATAGATATATCGCTAGATATATAGGTGAATATAGCGGTGTATACTGCGGTCAGGGCACGCAGACAACAACCACTACAGAAGAGCAAGAACGAAAAATTGGCCGATAATGATCAGTGTATACTGTGTTGAAGGTACACAGAACACCCATTAACTGCTACAGATGCCAACACACTACACAAGGCCGCCGCGCTGGCGGCCTAATATAGTGTGGGGCGTGTACTGCCTGTGACCAATCATGGCTCTCCTCGCTGCCGGCGCTGTGATTGGCCAAGCATGCGGGGTCACAGTGCATGCTTGGCCAATCATGAGCCAGCAATGCACTGCGCCATCGCAGTGCATTGTGGGCCGTGAGCGCCACACGAATTTGGTGTGAACGGCCCATAACGTTCGGAATTCGCTGAACGGGCAAACAGCCGATGTTCGAGTCGAACGTATGTTCGACTCGAACACGGAGCTCATCCTTACTGAAGAATAATTATTTTTGGTTTTAATCGGAATTTCTATCATCAAACAGGCATCGCAATGGGCGCCAAGTTTGCCCCTAGCGTAGCTGGACTCTTTATGGCGAAATGAGAGGAAAGTATGGTTTTCTCTGACACACCCGCTGGGTTGGTGATGTACAAACGTTACATTGATGACATCATACTACTCTGGAAAGGAAGCACATACAAATACAAGTGAACAACAACAGGTGACATTTCTGGATCTAGAGATAACACAACAAGATGGGAAGCTGTATCCAAAGACACACTTTAAGAGTGTAGACAAGAACAGTTATCTCCCTATAACGAGTTGCCATCACCACAATTGGTTATTCAATATCCCAAAGGGACAATTTATGAGACTGCACAGAAATTGCAGCAAGCAGGAGCAAGCCAGATCTATGGGCCAGAGATTCCGAGAAAAAGGTTACAATAAGGACCTAATTGAAGAAAAAATATTAGAAGTACAGAAGATGAACCGCCAAGAGCTCATCAAGGATAAAATAAGACAAGACAAAAGTAACACACGACTGAATGAGGGGGCTATAATTTTAGATTTCAATGCCCAATATAAAATGTGGAAAAGATCATTAAAAAACACTGGCATATCCTGTTGAACGATAAGGATTTGCATAGTGTTCTGCCACTGTCGCCAAAATTTATATATAGACGTGCTCCTACACTGAGGGATAGGATAATAAAAAAACATCCCAGATCCACCAACAAAGAACTATACATTCTTCACAGGAAAAGGATTTTTGCGTGAATCTATAAAGTTTTGAGTCGGGCATGTCTAATTTCTCTTTCCAGTGTGACAGTGAGAGAGGACCTGCAAGGGAAAAGAAGTGCACGATTCGATATAGACCTTTATCTGTCCACCATTTGAAGGCCTCAATATTCCTCCCCTGGGGGAAATCATCATTATGAAAAACATGTGTTAGAGGTCTAAGTGACGAGATCAGGGTACTACGAGTGAAAAGTTTGGAGCATAGAGCTATTGAGTGCGAAAGGGTGGGTGCCATTATCGCTGGTCTGCATTTAGGGTCGCATCCCAGAAGGTAATCTATTGTGTGCCGGGGAATAGCTTGCCTTTCCATTGCTAGCCAATCAGGTTTCGTGTTCCTGGAGAAAGCCATAGAAATTTGAGATAATTGTGCTGCTTGATAATATCCCCAGAGGTTGGGGTGACCAATCCTCCTTGTGATCTCAAACGGTAGAGTGTATCCGAAGGGCATCTGTAACCTTTTTTCCCCCAGATGAAACGTAAAATGTCAGATTGTGTTTTGTTCAGGAATCGTTTGGGGACCGGAATTGGTAAAGAGCGGAATATATATAAGAGCCTTGGTAGGAGTGTCATTTTCACTGCATGAATTCTGCCCAGCCAGGACGGACCACATCTAGACCAACGTTCCATGTCAGTTCTACATTTACTCACCATGATGGGGTAGTTGGCTTGGAATAGTGTATTTATGTCTGACGTAAGTTTGACACCTATGTACGGAATCTGAGAGGGGGCCCATGAGAAAGTAAAATGATTCCATAGTTGAGTAAGTATGTTCGAAGGGACTGTAACATTTAGAGCTAGTGATTTATTCATATTAACCCGTAGGCCTGAGATCCCACTGAATTCCTGTAGAATCCGAGTAATCATGGGCATAGATGTCAAGGGGGAAGTGACGAAGAGAAGGAGATCGTCTGCGTAAAGAGCGCATTTGTATTCTTGAGAGCCACATATAACCCCTTTAATGTCAGGTTTGGAATGCAGTGCGATGGCCAATGTTTCGATGGCCATGGCAAAAAGGAGCAGTGATAGAGGGCTGTCTGGTCCCCCTGCCTAGGGGGAAGGAGTCAGTATCTACCCATCAGACGCACCTGTGCAGTAGTGCAAGAGTAAAGTGAAGTAATAAGGTTTAGAAAGTTTTTGCCACAGCCCCATCTCCCCAGGATATCAGACAGGTATGCCCAATCAATCGAATCGAAAGCCTTATGCAGGTCAATCGATAGCAAGAACCTTTTTGCAGAGAACCCCCAACCCATTGAGCTTTGAGTAGTGATATAATGTCGATAGCCCATCTAATCTGGTCTGGCCCTTGCCTCAAAGGGATGAAGCCCACCTGGTCTTTGTGGATATACAGCAAGATGAAGCTCGATAGTCTGTTTGTCAGTATCTTAGTCATTATTTTGATATCATTGTTAAGTGAGATAGGGCGATAGTTGCCAACCTCACTGGTATCTTTCTCTGGTTTGCGGGATGACTGAAATATATGCAGAGTTCAGATCAATGCTAAAGGTGGCTCCATCCCTGAGAGAATTGAACAGTCACATTATAATACCCATTGGAAAAGCCACCCAGTCTAGTGTGAATCCCAATTTGAGAGATTTGATGGTGTGAAGGACTTCTGCTTGGGTAAACAGACTCTCAAGTAGGTTGCAGTGTTGTATGTATGTATGTACATATAGGAAGTAATCCAGTCCTCTTGTAAAGCAATCTACTGAGCTGGCCGTAACCAGCTCTTGAGGGAGTTTATTCCACGCTTTGACATCACCTGGTGGCAATACCTCCCTTGTGACATCACCAACCTGTGCTGGGTTGGTGGTGTCCTAAGGGGGCGGGCTACCAGGTGACATTGCCAGGTGGGTCTGGTATAGACTGGGGGGGATCCCACACAGTTTTTTTTTTAATAGCCAAGTGCTGGCAATTGCAACCGGAAGTCAATTTAAATGTGATTTTATTTTATTTTTTATTTTTTTCTTTAGAAATATCATTTTTACTGTAG
This sequence comes from Lithobates pipiens, assembly GCF_037356315.1. NCBI lineage: Eukaryota > Metazoa > Chordata > Amphibia > Anura > Ranidae > Lithobates > Lithobates pipiens. The sequence continues at coordinate 235,427,555 of NW_027507784.1, forward strand.
CATGTTCTATACATGCTACATATGTTCTTTACAGGCAAAATAATGGGACCCCCCCCCAGGCACTATATTTAAAGGAATTTTTCCTTTTTATTGTTTCGCTTTATACATTATAAAAATCACTGTTCCTGAAAAAAAAAAACGATTGTTAATTACTTGCATATATGGCTTCAAAATAGAGATTTTTGATTTCTCATGTCAGACTCCCATAGACTTCAATGGAGTTCACTGTTCGGGGCAGGGGGGTGCCCCGAACAGTGGCTACAGTATCTGCATGTTTGATACCAACTGATTAGAAAGTATATACAACAAAAAGAAATGGGCTGGTAGATATTGTACATCTTAGCACCATTTCCCAATATTTAAAATAACGGAAAATTGTATACTCACCTTTCCGTAATTTTCCGTTGCTGACTCATTCCATGGCAGCACACACATTGGGTTGTGACTCTGCCTCCACAACCTGATAGGACTGGTTAGCTATAAGGTTTGAAGAGGAGTCCACCGTTGCATTCTCAGTAACTATCACCTTAGAGGGGTGGGATCCTGTGTGCTGCCATGGAATGCATCAGAAAAGGAAAATTTCGGAAAGGTGAGTATACATTTTTCTGTTTACTGACACATCATGGCAGCACACACATTGGGAAATAACTCGCTACATGGGTGGGTGCTTTTCAAAACATATTTGCTCAAGTACAAGGTATGGATGAATTAGTTTGGATGATTGCTCTCCCGAACTCAGCTGTAGTTAACTGAGTCGGGTCTATTCTGTAATGCGTCATAAATGTGGCTTTTGATGACCAGGTTGCTGCCTTGCAAATAGTTTCTGGAGACACTCTACAATATGCTGCCTAGGTGGTCACTACTGCTCTTGTCGAATGGGCTTTCAATCCTTCTGGTATCTGGAGACGTTGAACTATGTATGCTTTTCTTATTGTTCTAATCAGCCAAGATGCTATCGTTCTTGAGGACGCCGTCTGGCCCCTTTTTGCGCCATATGGTATGATTAGAAGATGCTCTGACTTTCTAAATGCACTAGTGACCTCTAGGTAGGTGGAAATGGCCGACTTTACATCCAAGGGATGAGGATTCCCCTCATTATTGAGAAAAACCGGAAGGTTGATTTCTGCTTTGAAATGAAAGGTAGACGATACCTTAGGTACAAACTGATCCGAGGGTCTAAGGACAATTCTGTCTAGATAAAGCACCAGATGCGGCTCTTTAATTAGCAGGGCCTGGAGTTCCGAAACCCTCTTGGCTGAAGTTATCGCCAGCAAAAAGGCTAACTTGAGTGTCAAATCCCATAGAGAAATTGAATGTAGGGGGAAGAAGGCTTTGATAGAGCTTCCAACACGATTGAAAGGTCCCAGGTCGGGAAGATTGGCTTCCTGGGAGGCCTAATTTTCAGGCATACCTTCTGAAATTGAACAATGAGAGGGTCCGAGGCCCATTTCACTCCTGACATTGCGGAAAGAGCAGAGACTTGGACTTTTTTTTTTTTTTTTTTTTTTTTTTTTATATAATTTTTATTGGAGTTTTTCAATTACAATTCAATGATGATAAGAACCTACATGAACATTGTTGGCATTGTAACATACAATCATGTTATTTTTCAGTCGCTTTCCAAGATGAAATAATCGGCTAGGAACCGATAGGATTCATTATTATAGACCTGCACCAACGGTGGTACTTGTCGATTTTCCCTAACCGGTCCCTTCCTGTGCCCCTTCCAGGATCACGCTGCGCAAGAAGGGTCCGGTCCGGGAGGAGAGTGTAATATACTGACAAACAACAAAACAACAGAACAAAAGGAAGAAAAAAGAAAAACATATTAAACTACAGGATATAGTGCATTCCTGACAACCAAACTTTCCACCAAATCAACAGTTATATTCTTTACATGACCCGATCTTATTATAGTAAGATCTTTGTTATGGAAGCCATGAGGGGAGTTTATGTAAGGGAATAGAAAGGGAAGGAGTAAATATTTTAACGTTTATACCAATCTTTCCAACATTTCCAGTTGTTGTCGAAAGTTATACAAGAGGCTGTTCTAAGTGCTAAGAGTCTTTCATAATTATAGTTGAGGTTTACTTGTGCTATTACTTCTGATGGATTTGGGGAGATTGTGTCTTTCCAATGTCTGGCTATTACTAGTTTTGCAGTAGTTAGGACGTGGATCACTACACTTCTAAATTGAGTGGGGTAGTTGCTTATTCCCAAATGCATGATTGCCAACGCCGGGGTTGGCGTTTGCAGTATCCCTGTGATGTCCGCAAGTATTGTAAATATTTTCCTCCAATAACTGGTTAGGTTTTTACACTGCCAGAATATATGTAGGATCGTCCCGGTGTTACCGCAGTTCCTCCAGCATAATGCTGAGTGTGTAGGAAACATTTTAGCAAGCTGAAATGGAGTTCTATACCATTTTGTTAGTAATTTCTGTGTTAATTCCCAGTGACTGATACACCTTGTGGCTTTGTAATTGTAGCGGAAAATTTCACACCATTGTTCCGTCCCATAATTTGACCCTAGATCTTTTTCCCATGACAAAATCGCTGGGGTTTTGGTGAATTCCATTTTAGCTTGAAGAAAGTTATATATGAGAGATATGCCCTTGTCCTTGTTATGATTGCAAGTATAAAAACGCCATACTATATTGTTAATTTCTACTGTAGGTGGGGGGTTTTTAATTAGGAAAGAATATATTTGTCTATATAACAATGTGTGTGAAGCAGGTAGATCGAATCTGTTTCGTAAGGTTTGAAATGGTAAGGGAATATTTTTGTCCAGGAGTTCTTCTATCCATGTTATCCCATGTTCTGTCCATTTTGTGATGGGGCTGTATGGGAGTAGCACTTCCAATGTCTGTAGTGGAGTTTGTACAGTCGTGTAGGAAGAAGCACTAGTTTTAGGTTGGCTTAACAGTTGTCTCCACGCCATCAACGTCACTTTGGTTGTCGGGGAGAGGGATGTTAAGGGTAATGGCTTCCAAATATCTGCAAGCAGTAAAAGACTCAACGGGTAGATTTTGTTAATAGTAGATTCTATATTAACCCATAACGGGGGAGAGTGAGTGTGAAACCAGTGTTTGGCTTGAGCTAAAATAGAGGCCCAATAGTAGTCCTTTATGTCCGGGAGGCCCATCCCTCCTACCTTCCTGTGTTGTATTAGAATTTTGTGCGAGCAGCGTGCTCTTTTTCCTTGCCAAATATACATTTTGAGGGAACTGCTTAGTTCAGAAAAGTGAGATGTCTTGAAGGGGATGGGAAGCGTTCGAAACACATATAAGATTTTAGGGAGAATGATCATTTTATAAGATGCTATTTTGCCTGCCCATGACAATTCGGTTTTAGACATATTAGTCATAGTTTTCCGTATATCTGTAAGCAAATATTTAATATTTGTGTCTGCAATTTTTGAGATGTTGGCTGATAGGTGAACACCTAGATATGGTATTGTGTCCTTTGCCCAGATGTAAGGAAGAGTTTTTTGTAAGTGTAGCTTAGCATGGGGGTTAACGCCCAGATCTAGGATTACGGACTTGTTAAAGTTTACTTTATAATAAGACAGGGTACCAAAATGGTTTAAAATATCGTGTGAAAATGGAAGAGAAACCGTAGGATTGGTAAGAAGGAGGATCACGTCATCAGCAAACAGGTTGATGACATGAGTGGTCTTGTGAAATTTGAAACCTGAAATGTGGGGATGGCTACGAATGGTCTCCGCCAGAGGCTCCATCATTAAGTTGAAGATGAATGGTGATAACGGACACCCCTGGCGTGTTCCATTCGTGATCTTAAATTCTTTTGAAAGAAGACCCGACGTGTACACTTTAGCTGATGGACTGGAATAGAGAGCTAATATAGCGGTCAATGAATCGCCCTGGAATCCAAACTTTTCCAGGACCGCCTCCATATACCCCCAGTGTACTCTGTCAAACGCCTTCTCTGCATCTATTGAAAGAAGCAGAGAAGGCGTTCTCCTACTTTCCGTATGATGAATTATATTTAGAAGTCTTCTAGTGGCATCTGACGCCTGGCGACCTTTAGTAAATCCTGTTTGGTCTGGTTTCACTAAATCTGGGATAAGGTCATATAATCTGTTGGCTAGTAATTTTGCATAAATTTTGATATCCCCATTTAACAGGGAAATGGGACGGAAATTGGCTGGGACATCTGGGGGCTTACCTGGCTTAGGTAGGGTAATTACATATGCTTGGAGCATTTCTGGAGGAAAGGAACCTTTCGTCCTGGCTTCGTTGAATATTGTTAATAAGTGTGGTGAGAGTATTTTTTTAAAGGTTTTGTAATATCCATTAGAAAGGCCATCTGGACCTGGGGCTTTGTTCAAAGGGAGAGATTTTACAGCTCTTTCTAGTTCAATCATGGAAAAGGGTTCGTTTAGTGCTTGCAGCTGGGATTCGGAAATTGAGGGGAGTGTCAATTTAGATATAAAATTATCAATATCTGTTTTATTCGGTTGTGGGGTTATGGGATCGTCCTTCAAGTTGTATAGTGATGAAAAATAGTCCGCAAAAGCGTTTGCGATGTCTTGTGGATTTTCTATTTTTCTAGTAGAGTCCGGGTAGAACAGATGTGGGATTACTGTTTTAGATCTGCGTTCTTTAAGCCGGTTAGCTAAGAATCTGCCTGCTCTATTGTTATTAGCATAGTAATTTAGTTTAAGTTTGGACATGTATTGTTCGTGTTGAGTGCTAAAAAGTTCCCTTAATTGAGAACGTGCGGTGGATAATTTCGAGGCTAATGTTGCTGTAGGTGTATTTTGATTTTCTTTCTCTAGTTTCCTAATTTCCGTAACAAGATTTGTAATTTTGGCAGTACGTTCCTTGAAAAGTCTGGAGTTCATCTTAATAAGTATACCGCGGATATATGCCTTATGGGCGTTCCAGTTATTGAAGGAATTGGTGGCGTTAGGAACATTGAAATTAAAAAATTCGTCTAGTTGCTGTGTGATGTCTTTTTGAAATTTTGGATCATGAAACAGGTATTCATTACATCGCCATAAACGTGCTGTCGCAAAGGCTCCCCCGCTCTCCATCTGTATGATCACCGGAGCGTGGTCCGACCATGTTATGTCATGTATGGTAGAGCGGGAAATTCTCTGCAGCAGCACCTTATCCACTAAAAACATGTCTAATCTGGAATATGAGTTGTACCTGGGGGAATAGTACGTGAACGATTTGTCGTTTGCATTCAAACATCGCCAAACATCGTACAATTCTTCTCTAATAAGTAGATCCCGGAAGTTCGGGCCACGTTGCTTAGTTCGAGAAGAAGTGTCTAAACCATTATCTAGGATCATATTGAAATCTCCGCAAATTAATATACTCCCCACTCGCATGGTTGTTATGTGTTTGATAACCTTTTTAAGAAATTTAAGTTGATGCGAGTTGGGAGCATATAAGCATGTTAAGGTGATCGGTAGCTTGTCAATTATACAAACCAGTATTATAAAACGACCGTCTGGATCTATGAATGAGTCTTTCAGTTCAAACGACACAGTGTCCCTTATTGCCAACATTACCCCTCTCTTCTTCGCTGTAGTGGATGAAAGGAAAACGTGCGGAAAATTTGGGTGAGAGCATTTAGGCGTGGCTGATTTATGAAAGTGCGTCTCTTGAACTGCCAGGATATCTGCTTTGTGCTGAATAGCCTCCTTCCAAAGCGATCTTCTTTTGGCCGGGTGGTTGAGGCCTCTTGCATTTATTGTTAAAAATTTAACTGTCATTCATAGCAGTTGGATGGTGGGATAGAAGATAGTTGCGTTGGTTAGATGGTATGTGAAGCTTCATCTCTTGTTGTCGAAAATATGGGATCATTAGTATATATAGTTCATAAACATAGTAGTGGATTGGGTAAGGGTCAACGATGAGGAAGAACAGTCTTTCTGTGACAACTCTTGTTTGATGCGATTGCCAGGAGTGGCGAACAGGAAGCTGAATATTCAGGTGGGCAGTAATGCACATTTTCTTATTCAAAATTTGCCAGGTGAGTGGAGCTGTTGGATAGTTGCTCAGAGACTTGGACTTTTAAGGTGCTAGAACTTAGCCCCTTCTCCAAACCTAGCTGCAGAAACTCTAGGACCTGAGAAACCGATGGGTATAGGGGATTCCAGGACTGCTGTTGAGCAAAAGTGGAGAATCTTTCCAGATTATATATGCTATTAGTTGATTTGTTTCTGGCTTGCTGTAGGGTGGATACTACCCTGAGCGAACACCCTTGCTCTAACAGCCTCTCCCTTTCAACCTCCAAGCCGTTAGGTGTAACCGTTCTGGAGATGGGTGTAGGAACTGTCCCTGTGAGAGCAAGTCCAGGTATAGTGGAAGAGGAAATGGTTCTTCCGTGTTTAGTTGCAGAATAGTCGCAAACCATGGCCTCCTCAGCCAGAATGGCAGTACTGCCACTACCGTGGATGTCGATCTCAATCTGGCTAAGAATCTGGCTATTAGTGGCACCGGAGGAAATATGTAGCCTAGGTGGGACTCCCATGGGTGGTGGAGGCAGTCGATCCCTGCAGCTGTTGGGTAGGCTGTTCTTGCTAGAAAGTGGGGACATTTGTTGTTATCCAGCATTGCCGCTAAATCCATGTCTGGCATTCCCCATCTTTGTGCGAGCAGAGCAAAGGCTTGGTGACCGAGGGACCATGTCACGTACCTGGTATAGGAGCCCAGAATGCAGGGAGTGGCCTCTCGTAAGCCTCTGGCTCAAGAACCCCTGGGAGTGGGGACAGGAATTCAGGAGTTCAGAGGGCACACGTGCCAAACTGGTGCAGGACTGGTCCGGACCTTGAGGAGCGGAGGATCCACAGGAGCGCTGGATAGCAGACACCTGGCAGACAGGTTGGGACAGCAGACGGCAGCAGGCACAGGTGGTCAGGCTGGAACGGCAGGTGGCAGACAGCAGCAGGCACAGGCGGTCAGGCTGGAACGGCAGGTGGCAGACAGCAGCAGGCGGCAGAAGCAAGGTCAAAAGTACAAGCCGGATTGGTAACAGGCGGGCAACAATGGTACACAGGAAGAGGCAGAAGCGTAGTCAGACAGGCCGAAGGTCGGTGGCAGGCAGCAAGCAAACGTCGTCAGGAACAGGCCGGGTAACAGGAATCAGAGACAATCAGGTAGCAGAAAGCAGAATAACCGGACACGCTGTAGACTGGACAGCAAGGAGGCACAGTAACAGGTTCCTTAAGTAGCCTTTTTTCGCCAAGAACGGTCGCACGGCGTGTCTGCGCGCGCCCGCGTGTAATCGTGCACCCGTTCGTGACCCCGCGCGCGCCCATTCGTACCATCGCGCACCCGCGTGCGCCCGTTCGCAACATCGCACACCCGCGTGCGTCCGTTCGTACCAACACGCACCCGCATGCGTCCGTTTGCGCCAACGCGCACCCATGAATACTGATTAGTTCTCAACGTGGGGATTCCGCGGGCAGGCCTCCCATATGCCACTAGAGTCCGGGGACGACCATGACAGACCATTTGTTGTTTGACACAAAAACTCGACTCAGATCGTCCGCCAGCTGGTTGTGTGTTGCTAGGACGTATATCGCTTTCAAGTCCACCAGATCGAGTATGGGCCGGACCTCCCGCATGAGTGTGTTGCTTTGGGTGCCCCTTTGCCTGTGGACGTAGTTTACTGCTACCATATTGTTCATTCGCAGAAGGATGCTTTTCCCTGTAAGGAGTGGGCTGAAGGTTATAAGTGCTTGCCATGCAGCCCTGAGCTCTAGCACATTTGAAACTATACCCTGCGGTCGAAAAGCCCAACGGCCTTGAGCCCTGTGATGCTGATAATGCGCTCCCCAACCCTGCAAACTGGCATCTGTTATTTCTGGGAGTGGGGGTACGATGGGATGGCGATATGTCAGATTGTTGACTTGAGTCCACCACCGTGCAGAGATCTTCACTGTCTGAGTGATCACTAGTCGCTGATTCATAGAATATCCATTCCATTGCTTCAGGAACGAGTTCTAGAAAGTTCTCGAATTCCACTGGGACCACTGGATCATTGGGAAGGTGGAGGACATTGCCCCCAGGATACTCCAAATGTACTATAACAGGAAGTAAGACCTTTGTAAAGGTTCTGGGTGCCGTTGAAATCCCAAACGGGAGGCTTTGGAACTGGAAATGTAGTTGGCCAGTGGCGAAGCGCAGGTACTTCTGGAAGTTTTGATGTACGGGTATGTGTAAATAAGCGTCGGACAAATTCGACCAGGAGCATCCAGTCTTCTGCTCCTACTGCTAGTAGAATGGATTGCAGACTCTCCATCTTGAAAGATTCGACTAGAATTGATTGATTGAGATTCTTTAAATCTAGCACCGGCCTCAAATCTCCTGTCTTTTTTTGCGACTAGAAAAAAAGGAGAATAAAACCCCACACCTCTCTGCTCTCAAGGAACTTCTATAATTGCCTGTTCCTGTAGCAACTCTGTGACATATCTGACCAAAAGTTTGCGTTTTAGGTGCAAGGATGGTAGCCTGGGGAATCTGCAGTGATTTTGGGGTGGTCTGTGTTTGAACCTCCATTTGTGGCAGTTTTGGATGGTGGAGATCGTCCAGTGGTCTTGTATATGGTCCATCTATACATGAACAAATAGCCTCAGCCTCGCTCCTTATATTGTGGGCTGGGCAAGCGTGACTTCAAAAAGACTTCAGCTGGTCCCCTGGGGTAGTCCCCTTTGTCTTCTGAACCCTTACAAAGGATGGCTGCGTGTTCCACCAATTCCGCTTAAACTCCTTCCCTGATTTATAAGCCCTTGCATCCCGATATCGTTCGGGCAGGTGGCGTCTGAAGGATGGGTTCCTTTGCTGCTTGGGCCTTTTATCTGACAGGATAAGTCCTGACTTTCCTCCCGTGACTTTCGATATTGCCGAATCCAGTTTTGGGCGAAACAGGTTGGTACTGTCGTTGGGGATTTTACACCAATTTGACTTAGAGGTCGTATCAGCGACCCAGGGTTTGAGCCACAATCCCCACAGAGAGGTCACAGAAGCCAACATTGCTCTATCTGAAGCTCTAATTATATCTACTGCTGCTTCAGCCATGAAATCCCCCGCTAGGCTGAGTTCCTGCAGGGCGGATATAACTCTTTCTTGGTCTGCTGTTTCCAGTAGCAACTTCTCCACATTGGAAGTCCAGCATGAGATGGCTCTGCCGACCGCTGCCAGAGTGACCGCTGGCCTGCAAGCCCCTTCTGCTGCCGAGTACGCCTTTTAAGGTCAAGATCGATTTTGCGATCCATCACGTCTCTGAAAGTCACGGCGTCTTCTAGTGGCAAGGTAACATGATGTGCCAATCGCATTAGCGAGGAATCCACCACTGGAGCCAGAATAAGGGGATTCACCATTGGTTCCTTAAGTGGGTAGAGTTTGCCTAACCTATTGTTTAGGCCTGTTTTTTTGTCTGGTTTTTGCCACTCATCCTTTATTAGTTCTTCAAGCTCCTCAAAGAAAGGAAATGTTTTGGGGTCTTTTAGGTTAGGAAAATATTTTCTTAATTTGGCTGGAAATTCCTTTTCCTCCTCCCACCCTATTATCTCCTTCACTGATTTTGCAAAGGGATCTATTAGTGCAAAATCAAATGCAGCTGGTGGTAACACTTCATTGTCCTCAGGAGAATGCTCTTGATCCTGATGGGTGTAGGACGTAGAGGCTGAATTAGAAGTTCCAATTGGTTCGTAGGCTGCTACTTGCATGATTGATTCTTTCACTGACTCTTTTATTATGTTAGATGTTTCCTTTGCGTCAGATTCTTTATCACAAGTTGCTTCCTCTAGACAGACCTGGCACACCAATTTATTTGGTATAGCTTGTGCCCCGTAAACCCAACAAGCATTGGGCGCAGGGTGTGTGTGCCTTCCATCCCAATGTTGGTGGGAAGAAGATGAGCTTCTGTGATGGTGGGAGGATCTTGAATGGCTTGTCTGGGAACAAGAGTGCCTTGAGGGTGAACGCTCCTTTCTTTTAGAGTGTGATGATCCTGAAGATCTGCCAGAACTGCCAGAAAATAAATGTGGCATTAGTGGCGATGCTCTCTTTTTTTCTCCTCTTCTTACTTACCGATTCTGATGCCCCCTTACCTTGTGGTTCGCGGATGGTCTGCTACAGCAGCAGCCTCCATAGGGAAAGTAAAAGTGTACCTGTGAGGAAAAGGTTCTCTTAGAAAAAAAACACAGTAGCAGAGTATGAGCAGCAGGTGCTGGGATAAGAGAATTAGTAATCAATTGCTTACCAGGGACCAGGCAGAAAGCACTTAGCAAGGCAAGGATGTAGAGTGGTGTTTTTGTCGTTTGTAGTAGGTGCAGACCGCTTTTTAAATATTCCGCCATCGCGGTAGTGATGATGCCGCTACTGCGCATGCGTGTAGCGCTCCGCGGTGCTCAGCACCATTTTGGAAGCTGGCAAAGCTAGTAATAGTGCTATGTTACTTCCTGGGCACCTATGGAATACTGTTGCGGCCGCCATGATGGAGGAGGCAGACCAGCTGAGGAACCACAGAGCCCAGCGGGGAAAGACAAAAAGGAAAAAAAGGAAAAAAGGGAAAAAAAGATAAATAAACAGGTACATGAGGGAAAAGGGCATATTCAGGGTGATAAGCCAATGAAAGCTGGTTAAGTGCAGGAGAGGGGGAAAGAAAAAATAGAGGATGGGGATGACGGCTGTAAACTTTAAAACCTATTTAGGGTTTGTGAAATATTTGTCCAAGTTCCTAGCCCCTGAGACCATCAGAGTGGGGCTTCCCATCTTGTAGCTCATTTAGAGATTGTACGGACCTGGCTTCCAGCTAGGAGAGGCTAATCTAGCTGGGGCAAAGTGGTAAGGGGTTCCATGCTTCTAACCGATCCAGATCAAACAATCATCCTATCAGGTGAGGAAAAAAAGGACAATGCAACGGTGGACTCCTCTTCAAATCTTATAGCTAACCAGTCCTATCAGGTTGTGGAGGCAGAGTCACAACCCAATGTGTGTGCTGCCATGATGCGTCAGAAAATCAAAGTTATGAATGGCTAGGAAGACTGAAAAAGTGTAACTTTAAAGACAGTCAATATGGCAAAATGTGCTTTTATGTTGCACAATAACTGTTAAAAAAAATACATATAGTAAAACAATTATTAATATATTGAATGCCAAAAAGAACATACAAAAAATACAGGAGCATGACACAAAAATTCTTCCCTATATGACTCTCCCCTTATATTACCATAATACTAATTCAACCAATATTCAATATTTAAACCATTGGAATAAATTCAGCCATGCTGAAAATGTGTGTATTGTGTGTGAGTGGGGGGGGGGGGGGGGGAGGGGGGGACAAAGCTTCCATAGATAACAGAACACAATGGCCAGCACAGCTCTGCTCCCCAACTTGTAGGAAACATTGCACTATTGCCCCTACATGAGGGAATTGTGAATGGCTAGATGGCAGCAGGACAATGCGTGCCTATGGTCATAATGGATTGATTATAGCGATTACTTGGCTGGACTAATAATTAACCTCATATTCAACATAAAAGCAAGCCTAAATAATTAATGAGAGTTAGCATAGTGGTTAGCACAGCATGCTTACATCAGTGAAGTTGTGAGTTCTAATCCAAGTGAGAGTATATTTGGTTTCCCCAGGATGTAGTTCGCAATTGAAAGGAGACTGGTCATAACAGATCAATCATAGCAATTACTTTTCTGGGCTGATAAGTAGTTTTACAGAGAATTAGCCTCATATTAAACATAAAAAACAGTTATTGGGGCCCTTAAGTGATAGCATAGTACTTAGAGCAGCAGCCTTACAGTGGTGAAGGTTGTGGATTCTAGATCCAGTTCAGAGCAATTTTTTTAGTTATATATATATTCAATATATTGATTTTATATTTAACATATTTTAAAGAATGAGTTAGTGAGGGCTTAAATTGTATTTTATTGATATATCCAAAATTATTTCAAGGTATATTAAGCCCCCTTTAACACATATGACTTGTCCCACGATTATGGACTGCAAAATCTCATGACAAGTCATTCTCCATGATTTTGAATTACTACCATTCATACTAGCACGACTAAGTTGTGCTGACTTCAAAGTAGTTCTTACACTACTTTTTTTCTGAAGTCGGATCAAAGTCGCATTCTGTATTAACTGAACTTAACTGAACTCCACGCCAATTAAAAAAAAAAAAAGAAAAAAAACAAAAAAAAAACGACATGGGTTCCCCCTTCATGAGCATAGCGGGCCATTCGGTCTGGTATGGATTTTAAGGGGAAACTCACTGCGAAAATGAGGCCTGGGGTCCCACCCAAAATCCATACCAGACCCTTATCCAAGCACCAGCCTGGCCGGTCAGGACTCCATGCCGCATTTTCGGCATGGGTTTCCCCTTAAAATACATACCAGACCGAAGGGCCCCGTATGCTCATGAAGGGGGAACCAATGCCGTTTTTTCTTAACCACTTACTTTCTTAAAAACGTACTTACGTACTATGACGTCCTCCCAGAATTCCGCTCTCGCATGCCACCTGGCGTGACCGTACTCTGCATACTCTGCACACCCATCCATACTCTGCACACCCATCCATACTCTGCACACCCATCCATCCATACTCTGCACACCCATCCATCCATACTCTGCACACCCATCCATCCATACTCTGCACACCCATCCATCCATACTCTGCACACCCATCCATCCATACTCTGCACACCCATCCATCCATACTCTGCACACCCATCCATCCATACTCTGCATACCCATCCATACTCGCCATACTGATCCATCCATCCATCCTCAGCAATACTAATCTATTCAGCCATCTATGCTCAGCCGTAGCCAGCCATATTCAGCCATAGCCAGCCATACTCAGCTATACTCAGCTATACTCAGCCGTACTCAGTCATACCCAGCTATACTCAGCCGTACTCAGTCATATCCAGCTATACTCAGCCGTACTCAGTCATACCCAGCTGTACGCAGCCGTATGCAGCTGAACCCAGCCATACCCAATCGTACTCAGTCATACCCAGCCATCCTCAGCCATATGCAGCTGTACCCAGCCGGACCCAGCCATACCCAGCCGTACCCGGCCATACTCAGCCGTACCCGGCCATACTCATTCATGCTCAGCCATCCCCATCCACGGCTCATCCATCCCCATTCATACTCATCCATGCCACATCCATGCCACTACAGTGCCTCACAAACATGTAATAGGTAGTCAAATTAGGTTTGAAACTTATGACCCTAGAACACCTGATGGTGCTCTCTGCATGCGGCCAAGCTGTGGAAAAGTCTCCCACATGTGGTATCGCCATACTCAGGAGGAGTAGGAGAATTTATTTTGGGGTGTAATTTTTGGTATGTACCTGCTATGTGTTAGAAATATTGTGTAAATGGACAACGTTGTGTAAAAATAAATGCATTTTCATTTTCTTTACACATTTTCCAAAAACTTTACATGTTCAAAAGACTCGATATGCCTCAGATTATACGTTGGGGTGTTTTCTTTCCAAAATGGAGTCATTTTTGGGGCGTTTCTATTGTCCTGGTTCTCCAGGGCCTTCAAAAGGTAAGAGGTATAACGTAAAATTTGTAACAGAACACTGCGCTAATCTTATCAAAAAATAGAATAGAACAAACACAAAAAAAGAGCTGCTAACACATCACCGGGGTATCAAGTGTAAAGTAAACGATATTGTAAAAAAGTGTAGCGCTTCTCATAACATCAATCGATAGAACTCATAAATCTTTCATGTAAATGTAAGATTACACTATAGAATAGTGCTCAGAATATGTAAATTTTTGACATAAATTATATATATAAGTGACACAAAAAGTATCCAAGTAAAAAGAAAAAAGAAAAAAATAATAAAATTAGCCAAATGGAAGGGCAAAGTCCCAAAACACAAAGTCTTTAGTGTGTGATATCTTGGTATGATCCAAAAACGTGAAAAAAATTGTGAAAAAAATTGCACCTCCTTTCTAAGATTCATATATTAGTCATGTACAGTTCCCATCACCGAACGAATTGGAGGCTTACCAGAGATGTTGGATCCTCACAAATTTACATTTGGGGGATCATACAAGCCTTTGCAACTATATGCAAGTCCTCACAGCAGCAGTTCACCAAGGGGGACCCCAAGTATAGATGATCTTGTCACGGGTTACAAGGTGTTTTAACTCCAACCAGATATATCCAAAAAACGGTTTAGGAACATAAGAAAAAGAAGCAGGGACCAAACATAGCGTAATTCCGTTTTTATAGAAATAGATAAAAAATAAAAGTACAAAACTCACATGTATAAAGTGGTTTGTGCGCTTAACAAGATAAAACAAGGAAGATAGACATTTGATGTTGTCACTAGGGTGTCAGTATGTACGCCTTGTAATATACAGCCTGAAAATAGGTATAAAGATAGTTGAGCTTTATACTAACAACTATATCTCAGATTAATTAGATTAGATTATCGTTATAAATTAGTGTTTACTGTTTGTTATCATCGGCACCAGATGATTGCCTGTTCCTATAGATGAGATATGTATACCTGGAGAATGTTTTTGCCATATATGTTATGTTATTTTAATGTTGTAATATAATATATGTAAAGTTATTCCAACCCTGATAGGCACTACGTTCCGCCCGCTCTTTTTTATATATATTTTTTATTTTTACCCATTTACGTTTCATATACTTTGGAAATGATGAGATTACGTTCCACTCATCTCCCTTATTGAAAGACGGTCACACTATACGATGCGTTCCACTTCATAAGTGCTTGCGCACCACGTAAGCCGGAAGTGGGACGTTCGTATCCATGCGTCTGTTCACGAAGGTCATCTCTTTACGGTCGAGTGTTTGATTGGCCGATCGACGAACGTGATGAACGCCTTTGCGTTCACGCCTTTTTACTGCTGTTGCTGTGATTGGCTTAAACATATACTAAACCCGGAAACATTTGTATGTCTTTCCGGAAAAATATGATTTGTTTTATAGTTTTTTGTCATTGCTTTAGCCGTTTTTTCAATCTGACGCTTACTTTTTATATGAGGTCCACTATAAATATTAATGGTTGACCTTTGGATAATCTAATTTAATATACGTTAGGCCTGTTTATCCGAACGGGTTCATAACGAGGCGTGAAACGCAGGTTGACGGCCATTCTATACCGGAAATGAATCCCGGTGACACGGGCTGAACGAATTCGTGCCTAATTGAGGGTTTGGTATTTAAGTGTGTAAGCTGCAGCCGAGTAGTACCCCAGATGACGTCTTATATGACGAAACGCGTCGGGACTCTGCTGCAACCTTGTTTTATCTTGTTAAGCGCACAAACCACTTTATACATGTGAGTTTTGTACTTTTATTTTTTATCTATTTCTATAAAAACGGAATTACGCTATGTTTGGTCCCTGCTTCTTTTTCTTATGTTCCTAAACCGTTTTTTGGATATATCTGGTTGGAGTTAAAACACCTTGTAACCCGTGACAAGATCATCTATACTTGGGGTCCCCCTTGGTGAACTGCTGCTGTGAGGACTTGCATATAGTTGCAAAGGCTTGTATGATCCCCAAATGTAAATTTGTGAGGATCCAACATCTCTGGTAAGCCTCCAATTCGTTCGGTGATGGGAACTGTACATGACTAATATATGAATCTTAGAAAGGAGGTGCAATTTTTTTCACAATTTTTTTCACGTTTTTGGATTATGATATCACACACTAAAGACTTTGTGTTTTGGGACTTATTTTTTTCTTTTTTCTTTTTACTTGGATACTTTTTGTGTCACTTATATATATAATTTATGTCAAAAATTTACATATTCTGAGCACTATTCTATAGTGTAATCTTACATTTACATGAAAGATTTATGAGTTCTATCGATTGATGTTATGAGAAGCGCTACACTTTTTTACAATATCGTTTACTTTACACTTGATACCCCGGTGATGTGTTAGCAGCTCTTTTTTTGTGTTTGTTCTATTCTATTTTTTGATAAGATTAGCGCAGTGTTCTGTTACAAATTTTACGTTATACACTAGGTGGTTATACACATTGCTGCAATTCTTTTGTTTCACATTCCACCATCATAATGGATGTTTTTGAATATCGCGCCTCTCATAAAGTTAATACAGATGGCGTATTTGTTGCAACTGGTAGTAACACTGAGATTGGAGGGATGTTCATGAGGCTTAAAAACGTTATGACATCCGAACTCCATCTACAATGGGACTTAGTTTTTCTGCAACAGTATATTGCAGAACACATGGTCCCTAGAAGCCTTAGGTGGGACGTACACCCACAACAAGGCGAACTAGAATTTGACACCTGGTTTAAATATTTTAATGAAGCCGGGATCAATCTTCTAGGCTTCCTGATTACTAGGAAGAACAGCAGATTGAATCTCTTAGATAAAGAGATTAAGGAGTTGAGAGACAAACTTGGTACCTTTAAAAATACTCCCGAGTATAACTCTTTATCAGCCAATCTACTGAACCATTTGGAAAAAGAAGACAGGGAACAAAAGTATAAAAAACAGAAAAAGTACTCTAGAGATATTAATGATTATAAAACAGGCAATGTTTTTAGCTGGCAAAAATTATTACAAAACTCATCTAATATGGAGTCACAATCTACAAATGGAGTCCAATATGTAGACCCTACCATGTCTCAAACAAGAGAGACACCCTCTACATCATATAGTGAAGCTGTACGCAGAGGATTGGATGAAAATTCTACATCCTTCCCACAAAAGGTACAACACTATACTCCCCATACTCCTGGTAATCCATATAGGGGGAGGGGTAACTCCCCGGGTAAGAGGGGTACAAGAGGACAAAATAGGGGACGTTCGTATAATCACGAGGGACACTATCACAGGGAATATAATGAGCCTCCATATTATTCCCCTTCACCCAGACGTGCCCCCCCTAATCCTCAATATGGGGGACCCCAGTATTACAACACAACTGCGGTCCCCACATATAATAGATTCTCCCCACTGATGGATCCACCAAACCCGGATAATAGGAATGGTGTATATGATCCACCCACATACAATCAGTATAATGGTACTCATAGAAGCCAGGATTTTCGCGAGGACCTATACCCTCCTATAAAAAGAGGTCAAGATCTAAGAGAGGGTGCAGAGGGGGAGAACGATTACAAAGGAGGAAAAAGAAGGCGGGTCTAGCAGGACAAGGCATTTTTAATCTGAGCAATAAGACTTTTTCTCAGGCTGAGTTAGCTGTTTTGGACAAGGGGCTTAAGTATGCACCCCCCAAACAATTAAACAAATTCAATACATTTATAGACGTACATAAATTTATTCGAAAAATTAATATCCAACGATATTTGACTACAAATCCCTTTAGAACAGGTTATGTAGCGGCTACTTCTGGTACGGTACATTCAGGGTTAGCTAATCCATCTTTGTTTATACCCCCGGTTGCTATGGCTCCGGCTGTAAAGATCTTTAAAAACTTGGTATTAAAAGATCTGGAAGAACTTCCAATTAAACGTGCAAATAGATCCTCCTTTCCTATGACAGGGTTTAGTTCCCTTTGCGAACAAAAAGAGGTTGTTATACGGCCAGCTGATAAGGGAGGGAGATCGTTATCTTAGGTAAAGAACAATATAAAGCAGAAATGCATAGGTTGTTGGAGGAACCTGGTACTTCTAAACCTCTTTCTAACAACCCTACGAATGTATATAAGAGACAACTTGCTGTTCTCGTACAAAAAGGGTATGATTTGAAGATCTTGAACAATAAGAAAAAATCTTTTTTGGTTCCCATGGCCCCTAAGATTCCCATAATGTATTTCCTCCCAAAAATCAACAAGGATGCTGTTAACCCTCCAGGCAGACCAATAATTAGCGGCATAGACTCCATCACGTCGCGCATAGGCCGCTATATAGATTTCTATTTACAGCCCTTGGTGAAAAAAACACCCTCATATCTTAAAGATACCGGCGCCACTATTAGAAAACTTGAAAATATAACACTCCACGAAAATTATATTATTGCCACGGCAGACGTAGCTTCTCTCTACACTTGTATACCGCATGGGAGAGGTATAGAGGCTGTTCGGTATTTTTTAAACTCAGAAGACACACTGGCACCTTTCCAACGTGACTATTTAATTGAACTCCTTGAATTTGCTACAGAACACAATTTCTTCTGGTTTGATGGTAATTACTATTTACAACAAAGAGGCGTAGCAAGGGGGGCGAAATTTGCCCCTAGCCTCGCGAATCTATTTATGGCCAAGTGGGAGGAGGATGTCGTCTATGCCTTACAGAACCCCTCCTTGGTCATGTGGGCAAGGTACATAGACGACGTCCTCCTCCTATGGAACGGCACTCCAGATTCTTTGGAAGAATTCTTTAGAATCTTGAACGATAATGATAGAGGCATCTCATTGTCGTTTGAGATGAGTACATCTAGGATTACTTTCTTAGATTTGGAAATAGAGATTAGAAACAACCAGTTTATGTTTAAAACTTTTTTTAAAGCAACAGATCGCAATAGCTTTATCCCGTTGGATAGTTGTCACCATAGCTCATGGCTTAAGTCAGTACCACGCAGTCAATTCCTTCGTTTACGAAGGAATTGTACTGATCTTAATACGTTTAAAATACAAGCGGGAATTTTGAAACAAAAATTTCTGGATAAGGGATATGATAATAAACTATTGGACGGTGAGCTCCAGAAAGCGATTGATACTAATAGGGTTAATCTTGTTGCAGAAAGACCACAACGGGAACATGATGATACCTATAAGTGGTCCATGTTGACATCCTTCTCATTACAACATAGACAGATTAAAACGATTATAAACAAGCATTGGGGAATATTGAAAAACGACCCAGTCTTATCGTCTAAATTACCTGAACAAGCAAAGGTGCTCTTTAGAGGAGTGCCATCTTTACAGAGACATATTGCCCCCAATGTCTTGGATCCACCCAGTCGTCCATCTTTCTTTCATAACATGACGGGGTTTTTTCCGTGCAAGAGATGTGTCGTGTGTAGACACAATACATCTGGGAGATTCAAGACAACTGAGTTTACATCATCTGTAACTAATAAAATACATACCATCAAACTATTCTCTACCTGTAATACTAGATATGTAGTATACCTAATTACGTGCCCATGCGGTAAACAGTATATAGGAAGAACAACCAGAACCTTTGCTATCAGAGTGGGGGAACATATAGCCCTCATAAAGAGTAGGGACTCAAAACACACTGTTCCGAGGCACTTCAAGGAGTATCACAACAGTGACCCCACTGGAACACAATTCCTGGTCATAGATAAATATACACCACCTTGGAGGGGAGGAGCCATGACCAGGGGCGTGTCCAGATTGGAGACTTACTGGATATACACGATTAAATCTTACTTTCCCTTTGGACTCAATGTGGTGTGGGTTAATGCGTTCATTAATGAGGGTTGAGATAGTGTTATTTATATACTAGAAATGTATACCTTAGGATTTTCTGGTCGATGTTTTAGGGTTTTTTATATTTTATTTTTTGTTTGTATTATTTAGACGCCGTTATGTGACAGATAGACATTTGATGTGGTCACTAGGGTGTCAGTATGTACGCCTTGTAATATACAGCCTGAAAATAGGTATAAAGATAGTTGAGCTTTATACTAACAACTATATCTCAGATTAATTAGATTAGATTATCGTTATTAATTAGTGTTTACTGTTTGTTATCATCGGCACCAGATGATTGCCTGTTCCTATAGATGAGATATGTATACCTGGAGAATGTTTTTGCCATATATGTTATGTTATTTTAATGTTGTAATATAATATATGTAAAGTTATTCCAACCCTGATAGGCACTACGTTCCGCCCGCTCTTTTTTATATATATTTTTTATTTTTACCCATTTACGTTTCATATACTTTGGAAATGATGAGATTACGTTCCACTCATCTCCCTTATTGAAAGACGGTCACACTATACGATGCGTTCCACTTCATAAGTGCTTGCGCACCACGTAAGCCGGAAGTGGGACGTTCGTATCCATGCGTCTGTTCACGAAGGTCATCTCTTTACGGTCGAGTGTTTGATTGGCCGATCGACGAACGTGATGAACGCCTTTGCGTTCGTGCCTTTTTACTGCTGTTGCTGTGATTGGCTTAAACATATACTAAACCCGGAAACATTTGTATGTCTTTCCGGAAAAATATGATTTGTTTTATAGTTTTTTGTCATTGCTTTAGCTGTTTTTTCAATCCGACGCTTACTTTTTATATGAGGTCCACTATAAATATTAATGGTTGACCTTTGGATAATCTAATTTAATATACGTTAGGCCTGTTTATCCGAACGGGTTCATAACGAGGCGTGAAACGCGGGTTGACGGCCATTCTATACCGGAAATGAATCCCGGTGACACGGGCTGAACGAATTCGTGCCTAATTGAGGGTTTGGTATTTAAGTGTGTAAGCTGCAGCCGAGTAGTACCCCAGATGACGTCTTATACGACGAAACGCATCGGACTCTGCTGCAACCTTGTTTTATCTTGTTAAGCGCACAAACCACTTTATACATGTGAGTTTTGTACTTTTATCTTTTATCTATTTCTATAAAAACGGAATTACGCTATGTTTGGTCCCTGCTTCTTTTTCTTATGTTCCTAAACCGTTTTTTGGATATATCTGGTTGGAGTTAAAACACCTTGTAACCCGTGACAAGATCATCTATACTTGGGGTGCCCCTTGGTGAACTGCTGCTGTGAGGACTTGCATATAGTTGCAAAGGCTTGTATGATCCCCCAAATGTAAATTTGTGAGGATCCAACATCTCTGGTAAGCCTCCAATTCGTTCGGTGATGGGAACTGTACATGACTAATATATGAATCTTAGAAAGGAGGTGCATTTTTTTTCACAATTTTTTTCACAATTTTTTTCACGTTTTTGGATCATACCAAGATATCACACACTAAAGACTTTGTGTTTTGGGACTTTGCCCTTCCATTTGGCTAATTTTATTTTTTTTTTCTTTTTTCTTTTTACTTGGATACTTTTTGTGTCACTTATATATATAATTTATGTCAAAAATGTACATATTCTGAGCACTATTCTATAGTGTAATCTTACATTTACATGAAAGATTTATGAGTTCTATCGATTGATGTTATGAGAAGCGCTACACTTTTTTACAAACGGTAAGAGGTAGTCAAGAAATTATATGTGTAATTTATGCTCCAAGAACGCCTGATGGCGCTCCCTGCATGTTGGGCCTCTGTATGTAGCCACGCTGTGTAAAAGTCTCACACATGTGGTATTGCCATGCTCAGGAGCAGTAGTAGAATGTGTTTTGGGGTGTAATTTGTGCTATGTATATGCTGTGTGTGAGAAATAACCTGCTAATATAACAATTTTGTGAAAAAAAGAAAAGAAAATCTTGATTTTGCAAAGAATTGTGGGAAAAAAATTACAACTTCAAAAAACTCACCATACCTTACTAAATACCTTGGAATGTCTGCTTTCCAAAAAATGGGCCATTTGGGGGGTATTTGTACTTTCCTAGCTTGTTAGGGTCTGAAGAAATTAGGCCGTCAGTACTTCAGGTACTTTAGTACTTCAGGTGTGATCAATTTTCAGAGATTGGCACCATAGCTTGTGGACTCTATAACTTTCACAAAGACCAAATAATATACACCGATTTGGGTTATTTTTTTACCAAAGATGTGTAGTGGTATAAATTTTGGCCAAAATATATGAAGAAAAATTACTAATTTGCAAAATTTTATAACAGAAACTAAGAAAAATTCATTTTTTTTACAGAATTTTTTGGTGTTTTTTAGCACAAAAAATAAAAAACCCAGCGGTGATTAACTGGTTGCCGACCGCCGGCCGTCAACAGGCGGCGCACCTATTGCGGTGGGAGGCCGTCATATGACGTCCTCCCGTTTAAACAGGGAATGCGCGCGATCGTGCGCGCACATCCCTGTTTCTTCGGTGGCGGCGTGTCACGGAGACACTGCTCGCCACCGAAGGGGGTGAACAGCCATTCGTTATGGCTGTTTATCACAGATGGTCACACCCCAAACGTGCACGGCGCATGCGCGCGATCGCGAGCGCGCTGCGCGTGCACGTCGGTGGCGGCGTGTTCCCCGGGAACACTGCTCGTCACCGACACGGGTAAACAGCCATTGGCCGGCTGTTTACCCACGTGATCGGCTGTGATCCTTTCACAGCCGATCACTAAAATGTAAACAAACCGCGGTAACGGGATGTTACCGGGTTCTCCTCCTCACACACCGATCGTGTGTGAGGAGGAGATTGCGGTAACATCTCGTTACCGCATACAGTGTACACCAATCACACTGATTCCCCCCCCCCAATAAAGAGGACCTGTCACCACCCCTCATAGTACCTGTCAATCACAGTCCATCAGAGTACCTGTCACAGTCCATCAGAGTATTTGAGTACCTGTCCCAGCCCATCTGAGTACCCAAGTACCTGTCCCAGCCCATCTGAGTACCCGAGTACCTGTCCCAGCCCATCTGAGTACCCGAGTACCTGTCCCAGCCCATCAGAGTACCCGAGTACCTGTCCCAGCCCATCAGAGTACCCGAGTACCTGTCCCAGCCCATCAGAGTACCCGAGTACCTGTCCCAGCCCATCAGAGTACCCGAGTACCTGTCCCAGCCCATCAGAGTACCCGAGTACCTGTCCCAGCCCATCAGAGTACCCGAGTACCTGTCCCAGCCCATCTGAGTACCCGAGTACCTGCCCCAGCCCATCTGAGTACCCAAGTACCTGTCCCAGCCCATCTGAGTACCCGAGTACCTGTCCCAGCCCATCTGAGTACCCGAGTACCTGTCCCAGCCCATCTGAGTACCCGAGTACCTGTCCCAGCCCATCAGAGTACCCGAGTACCTGTCACAGTCCATCTGAGTACCCGAGTACCTGTCACAGTCCATATGAGTACCTGTCACTGCCCTTCAGAGTACCCAAATACCAGTCACCAAACCATCAGAGTACCTGAGTACTTGTCACCAGGCCATCAGAGTACCTAAGTACTTGTCACCAGGCCATCAGAGTACCCGAGTACCTGTCACCGTCCATCAGAGTACCCGAGTACCTGTCACCGTCCATCAGAGTACCCGAGTACCTGTCACAGTCCATTAGAGTACCGAGTACCTGTCACAGTCCATTAGAGTACCGAGTACCTGTTACAGTCCATCAGGGTACCCGAGTACCTGTCACAGTCCATCTGTGTACCCGAGTACCTGTCACAGTCCATCTGTGTACCCGAGTACCTGTCACAGTCCATCTGTGTACCCGAGTACCTGTCACAGTCCATCTGAGTACCCGAGTACCTGTCACAGTTCATCTGAGTACCCGAGTACCTGTCACAGTCCATATGAGTAGCTGTCACCGCTCTTCAGAGTTCCCAAATACCAGTCACCAAACCATCAGAGTACCTGTCACCAGGCCATCAGAGTACCCGAGTACCTGTCACCAGGCCATCAGAGTACCCGAGTACCTGTCACCAGGCCATCAGAGTACCCGAGTACCTATCACCAGGCCATCAGAGTACCCGAGTACCGGTCACCAGGCCATCAGAGTACCCGAGTACCTGTCACCAGGCCATCAGAGTACTCGAGTACCTGTCACCAGGCCATCAGAGTACCCGAGTACCTGTCACCAGGCCATCAGAGTACCCGAGTACCTGTCACCAGGCCATCAGAGTACCCGAGTACCTGTCACCAGGCCATCAGAGTACCCGAGTACCTGTCACCAGGCCATCAGAGTACCCGAGTACCTGTCACCAGGCCATCAGAGTACCCGAGTACCTATTTGCAGCTCATGTCTCATAGAATATACGTTGGGGTGTTTGCTTTCCAAAATGGGGTCATTTTGTGGGTAATTTCACTGTCCTGGTGGTCCAGGACCTTCAAAAGTGTGATGGGTAGGAATGAAATGAGATGTGTCATTTATGCTCCTAGAACGCCTGAACGTACTACTTCAATGTTCGGCCTCTCTATGTGGCCAGGCTCTGTAAAAGTCCTACACATGTGGTATCACCATACTCGGGAGGAGTAGCAGAATGTATTTTGGGGTGTAATTTTTGCTATATACATGCTATGTGTTAGAAATATCTTATAAATTGACAATTTTGTGTAAAAAAAAAAATGCGTTTTAATTTTTTTCCACATATTCCAAAAACTTCTGGAAAAAAATGAACCGTTCAAAAGACTCATTATGCCTCACAGATTATACGTTGGGGTGTTTGCTTTCCAAAATGGGGTCATTTTATGGGAAATTCCATTGTCCTGGTACTCTAGGGACTTCAAAAGTGTAATAGGTGGTTGAGAAATGAGATGCGTCATTTTTGCTCGTAGAACGTCTGAAGGTACTACATCAATGTTGGTGCTCTGTATGTGGCCAGGCTGTGTAAAAGTCTCACACATGTGGTATCGCCGTACTCGGGAAGAGTAGCAGAATGTATTTTGGGGTGTAATTTGTTGTATGCATATGCTATGTGTGAGAAATAACCTGATAATATGACAATTTAGTAAAAAAAAATAAAAAAAAAATAAAAAATCTTAATTTTGCAAAGAATTGTGGGAAAAAATGACAACTTAAAAAAACTCACCATGCTACTTACTTAATACCTTGGGATGTCTACTTTGTAAAAAGGGGTCATTTGGGGGGTATTTGTACTTTCCTGACTTGTTAGTGTCTCAAGAAATGAGGTACACCTGATGTACTGAAGGCCCCATCAGAAGTGATCAATTTTCAGTGATTGGCACCATAGTTTGTAGACTCTATAACTTTCACAAAGACCAAATAATATATACTAATGTGGGTTATTTTTACCAAAGATATGTAGCAGTATACATTTTAGCCAAAATTTATGAAGAAAAATTACTAATTAGCAAACATTTATGACAGAAACCAAGAAAAATGCATTTTTTTCACAAAATTTACGTTTTATTTTATTTATAGCACAAAAAATAAAAAACCCACTAGTGATTAAATACCACTAAAAGAAAGCTCTATTTGTGTGGAAAAAAGGATGCAAGTTTCATATGGATACAGTGTTGGATGACTGAGTAATTGTCATTCAAACTGTGAGAGCGCTGAAAGCTGAAAATTGGTCTGGTCAGGAAGGGGGTGTAACTGCACTGTATTGAGGTGGTTAAATACCACCAAAAGAAAGCTCTATTTGTGTGAAAAAAGGACAAATATTTCAAATAGGTACAGTGTTGCACGACTAATAATAATGAGTAATTGTCATTCAAAATGTGAGAGCACCAAAAGCTGAAAATTGGTCTGGTTATTAAGGGGGTTTAAGTGCCCAGTGGTCAAGTGGTTAAAAAAAAAAATTGGCGTGGAGTTCAGTTAATACGTAATCCGACTTAAGAAAAAAAGTAGTGCAGGTCTGGTATGTTTTTTGAGGGGGACCCCATGCCGCATTTTCACAGTGTGTTTCCCCTTAAAATCCATACCAGACCGAAGGGCCCGCTATGCTCATGAAGGGGGAACCCATGCCAGTTTTTTGTCTTTAAAAAAAAATTGGCGTGGAGTTCAGTTAAGTTCAGTTAATACAGAATCCGACTTTGATCCGACTTCAGAAAAAAAATAGTGCAGGAACTACTTTGAAGTCGGCACGACTTAAAGTCGTGCTAGTATGAATGGTAGTCATTCAAAATCATATAGAATGACTTGTCAAGAGATTTTGCAGTCCAAAATTGTGGGACAAGTCGTATAAGTGTGAAAGGGGGCTTAATATACCTTGAAATCATTTTGGATATATCAATAAAATACAATTTAAGCCCTCACTAACTCATAATTTAAAATATGTTGAATATAAAATCAATATATATAACTAAAAAATTTACACTGCACTGAATTAGAACCCACAACCTTTAACACTATAAACCTGCTGCTCTAAGCACTATGCTATCACGTAACATTGGCTTTTAATGTTTAATATGAGGTTAATTCTCTGTGAAACAACTTATCAGCCCAGCAAGTAATTGCTATGATCGGTCTGTTATGGCCAGTCTCCTGAAATTGTGAACTGCCCCTGGGGAAACTGAAGATGACATCCTAATGATCCCATCTGATCACCCTAATATATACACAGTTTTTTCTTTTTACTAACTAATTTATAGTAGCCAGCATATACTACAACTTTGTGTGCACAAAATATCAGTGTGCCCTTGTTAATATACCTTGAACTCAATTTGACTATTGCTAAAATACAATTTAAGCTCTCACTATCTCATATTTTAAAATATATATACTCTCACCTAGATTAGAACCCACAACTTCACTGATGTAAGCCTGCTGCTCTAACCACTATGCAAACTCTCATTAGGTATTTAGACTTGCTGTTAGTAGAATATGAGGTTATTAGTCCAGACAAGTAATTTCTATGATCAATCCGTTATGACTATAGACACACATTGTCCTGCTGCCATCTAGCCATTCACAATTCCGTCATGTAGGGGCAATAGTGCAATGTTTCCTACAAGTTGGGGTGCAGAACTGTGCTGGCCATAGTGTTCTGTTATCTATGGAAGATTTGTTCACACACACACACACACACACACACACACACACACACTTTCATCATGGCTCTTTATGTTGGAGCAGATGACAGAGAAGAAGGATAAGATAGCAAAAAGAGGAAACTATTAATACAGTAGAGGAACCAGAGAACCCAGCACTGCCTGCTTCCCTATACTCTGTGCTGTAACTAAGATAGATTTACATATCCATATACAGAGCAGAAGACATGTATGTCTGCAGAATGATGGTCTATGTGTGTTACTACATTATTGCTCATTGGTCCTAAAATCTTCCTAATAGTGGCTACTATATTTATAAACTCAGAATTCTGACTTCAAATCTCAGAATTCTGACTTTTAATCTTAGAATTCTGATATGCTGAAAAAAGGTTAAGGCATGTGTCATTTATAAATAATACAAAATACATTAAGCACCAAAGCAACCTGTAGATATAAATACCTGCAATCCACATCAGAGGTACAATTCAATTATAAGAATATAACTTCTGTTTGTGTCTAAATACAGGCAATAAATAATGCGTTGTGAAGTGAAAAATATTAAACGCTTACAGACTTTACAAAAGACTATACAACAAATAAACAAAAAAGATTTACAAACGGAAGCTATCAGGGATCTGCCATATAGTGGTAGCAGTGCTACCATTGCTAAATGACAGATGCCTTGGTTTGTTTACATACAAAAGCCAGATGGGACTTTAGAACCTGTCATTTAGAATCAGTAAGATTATCATTGTTACATAGCCGTGGCAGTGCTACCACCTCTACATTACAGATTCTGGATGCTGTTTGTAAATAACGCCACCTTTAAAGGAGTACATGGTAATGCATGTTCAACTTCACATGCAGGTTTAAGGCATGCCCAAAGCATGTTACAGGCATACCCCATTTTTAAGTACACAATGGGGTTTATTTACTAAAGCTGGAAAGTGCATATTCAGGCTCACTTCTGCATTAAAACCAATGAGCTTCCAGGTTTTATTACCAAAGCTTAATTGAACAAGCCGAGGTTAGAAGCTCATTGGTTTATATGCAGAAGTGAGCCTGATTTTGCACTTTCCAGCTTTAGTAAATAAACCACATTGCGTACTTAAAAGTGGGGTATGCCTGTATTTAAAGGGTTTGAGTATATTTATGTTGCCCTTTAAGCTGTGTTAAATGTCCCTCTCCCTGCTAATAGGCACTTAAAATGGAGCTTCACCCAAAAGGGCAAGTTCCACCCCCCCCCCCTCTATCTTTAGACAGTTTTTTTGGGGGGAGGAAGTAGGTACCTGGTTTTAAAAGGGGTACCTGCTCCCATTTCTGGTCGAATCACTGCGGCAATTCCACTGGAAGTTCTTTCCCCCTCTGCCAACAGCCTTCTGGGACACATCACAGGTCTCAGAAAGCTATTTGATAATTCACAAAGTGCAGCGCAGTTTGCACATGTGCAATGAGCAGCCGGCTGTGAAGCCGAAAGGAGTCAAAGCTGTCTGCTTACGCTAAAGATGCCAGTGCCAAGGATCGAAGACCAGTGAAGAACTGGCTCAGGTGAGGAAAGCACTGGGTCTTTGAACAGGTAAGTGTCCTTTTTTTAAAAATCAGCAGCTACAGAATTTGTATCTGCTGACTTGAAAATGATTTGTTTCCATTGTGAAAAGCCATTTTGAAAAAAAAAAAAAAAAAAAATACAATTTGCAGTGGTACAGATCTCTTAATGCAATGGCTAACTACCCATGCCCCTTTATTAATAAAATCTTGCGGGACCATCGGTCCTGGCTTTTTTTGCAGAGGTTTGCCTTTTGTGCAAGATTAGATCCTGTGATCTACTATCAAC
This sequence comes from Lithobates pipiens, assembly GCF_037356315.1. NCBI lineage: Eukaryota > Metazoa > Chordata > Amphibia > Anura > Ranidae > Lithobates > Lithobates pipiens. Next base: position 235,455,940 of record NW_027507784.1, read on the forward strand.
AGCCAGCTGGGTGACAGGTTGGATACTCTTATCCTTGTAGTCTCCTCAGCCTGGCCAGTGAGGGTGTGCAGACCATAGCTACGTGCTGGGTTGGCCACAACATGCCCCCAGGCTCCAGGGGTGGCCAGTGAGCGCAATGCTAATGGTAAGTACAGCTCTCCCTGCCTCGGTGAGGCTGAGCAGCTGGGCGTTCCCTGGGAGGTTGATTTGGGGGTCCCTCTCCTCCCTTCTCTCCATGTCCCTATCTCCCCTCCCCCCGTGGGGGGTGCTTCATGGGCTGCTGAGCAGTGTGTGTGCCATATAGTTAGGGGTCCCCTGGGGGGCTCTCACCTTGGGTGGGGGGCTGTGCTGGGTGGCTGTGCCCCTGGGTGTCTGTTGTCTCCCCTTTGGGTGTCTGGAGGTCTGCACATGCTGATCACCATAGCACTGTTCTGACGCTATTTTCCCTGTCTTTTTTCACTGTCCCCCTCTGTGTACAGTTGTTTGGCAGCCATGTTTGGTGTGACTCAGGGAGAAGCATGGTCAGGAACCATTTTACTGTAGTTTGGCGGCCATTTTCCCTGTGATTATGTCCTTTATACATGATGCTTGGTGGCCATTTTGTTGTAGCTCAGAGAGCTTTTTATGCCCAGCGCTAGTCCCTGAGGCTCAAAACCGTGTGGTTTCTTCGCTCAGACACCAGGGAGCTGACACAGGACACATACACTTCTAGCTGTATGGCGCAGAACTCGGTCAGGGTGGTGAGTCCTGCGGTGGGGGCCCCCCAGCCTGCAGCAGCTAGGAGGGTGGGACTATACACCTGTCCTAAGTCCCCAACAGGTGACAGACAGGGTGGTTCAGCATGCCTTCAGAAACTGGTGTTTGTTCCCCCAAACTCCCGGAAATTGCAACCGGCTCGTCTGCAAACTGTGCAGTGCCTATGGATGCTTTGTCGGCGGTCCTTGACACATTTGTTGCCGGGATGGAGGCGGTGCATGGGCGCAAAGGTGGTAAAAAGCAGCCCCTGCCCCTGTCCTTGGGGGAGAGCTCTGATGCAGACTCTGGCCCCGCTGAGACTGGTGGCCCCTGCTCTGTCGTTTCAGATGATGCTGACCAGGACCGATCGGACAGTGAAGATGATTCCCCGTCTGGGTCCGCTCACGACAAAGCGCTAGTTGGAGCACTTATCACAGCTGTGTGTGATACCCTGAAGATTTAGGATACAGAAGATCCCTCTTCTGATGTAGCGGTCCCTTTTGGGTCCCGTAAGCCAGCCTGTGCAAGGTATTTCTGTATCTGACTTATTTCAGTAAGTTCATATACAAGGAATAGGCGGCACAGTGGTGTAGTGGTTAGCAGTAAGAAGGGTCACTGGTTCAAATCCCAACCACGACACTACCTGCCTGGAGTTTGCATGTTCTCCCTGTGCCTGCGTGGGTTTCCTCCGGGTACTCCGGTTTCCTCCCACAATCCAAAGACATGCAGGTAGGTAAATTGGCTTCTGTTCAAAATTGGCCCTAGGATATGAATGGGGACCTTGGATTGTGGGCTCCTTGAGGGTAGGGACCAATGTGAGTGTGCAATGTACAGGGATAGGGACAATTGTAGAAACTCACTCTGGTTGAACTGGATGGACTGGTGTCTTTATTCAACCTAACTAACTATGAAACTATAACTATGAAACTATGAATAGGGTAGACTGCAACTCGCCTTTTCAGTCCCAAAAAGTATGGTGGTGCGTTACCCCTTTGAGGAGAGTCTTCTTAAAAAATGGTTGGCTCCTCCGGTCGTGGACCTCCCAGTATCCAGGTTAAATAAAGTAACCACGATTCCGGTAGATGTGACTCCTGCATTTAAGGACCCCAGGGACAGGAAGGCCGAGGCAGTGGCCCGTTCCTTGTTCATGGATGTGGGGTCAGCAATGTGATCAGTACTGGCCTCTGCACTTGTGTCACAAACACTTACTGAGTGGGCAAAACCACAAATTGGGGGAGCAACAGGCTTCTCCTGCCTGCGTGGAACTAGCAAACCAGTTAGTGCAAGGCCTTAAGTACAATTATGATGCGGCCCTGGATACGCTTCTTCTCCTATCCAGGGCTTCAGTGTCAGCAGTGGTGCTGAGGCACTTGGTTTGGCTAAAATGCTGGTCTGTGGACCAGGCATCTAAAAAAAGCCCTGATGGATCTACCCTTCCTTGGTGAGCGGCTCTTTGGAGCCTCGTTAGATGACATCATTAAGAATGCCACAGGTGGGAAGAGTACCTTGTTCCCACAGACCAGGAAGACTAAGGAGCCACACCGTAGGCAAGGGCCCTCATTTTCCAAACATAAACCCCTTTTTCGTCCACCCGGGGCTTCGGCTAAACATCCCCAGCCTGACAGGACGACCTCTGAAGGACAAAAGCGTCCCTGGAACCACAAGCCTAACAAGTCTTCGAGCAAAAGTGCTACCGCATGAAGGTTTGCCTCTGCCGTCTCATGGGTGGGGGGTCGCCTTTGGTAGTTTGCAGCCCGGTGGGCCTCTCGGCTGTTCAACCAATGGGTCTGCAAACTGATTTCCTCTGGCTACAAGATAGAGTTCCTCTCTTGGCCACCAAACAGATTCTTCCCCTCCAGCATACCCTTACTCCTGTCTCGCGGGGAGGCCCTCATGGGGGCAGTAAAGGACCTGCTAAGTCGCGGGGTGATAGTACCTGTTCCAGAGTCAGAAAGGTTCCAGGAGTTCTACTCCAATCTGTTTGTAGTCCCCAAAAAGGAAGGAGTAAGTCCAATCTTGGACCTGAAAGCCCTCAATTGCTTTATGAAAGTACAGATGTTCAGAATGGAATCAGTTCGCAGCACTCCATCAAGGGGACTCCCTGGCGTCTTTGGACATCCAAGATGCATACCTGCACATAACCATATGCCTCCGGAATCAGAGGTTTCTATGATTTGCAGTTGGGGACACCCACTACCAGTTTGTGGCTCTCCCTTTTGGCTTGGCATCAGCCCCCCGAGTCTTTACCAAGGTATTGGCTCCAGTTTTGGCATTGTTGAGACAATGCAGGATTGCGATCGTAGGTTACCTAGACGATCTCCTCCTGAGAGCATCTTCCACCTCAGAATTAAAGGAGGATGTGGTGATCACCCTGCAAACCCTGCAGGATTTTGGGTGGCTGTTGAACATAAAAAAGTTGGTGCTCATACCGACTCAGCATTTGGAGTACCTAGGCTTACTGCTGGACTCCATGGAAGCGAGAGTGTTTCTCCCTTCAGACAAGCTGCAGAGTCTCAGAGCCACGGTAAAACTGTTGATGAACCACAGGTGGTCGTCGCTACGCTTCTGCATGAGAGTCCTGGGGCTCATGATGGCCTCCTTTGAGGCAGTGCTGTACGCCCAGTTTCATACCAGAGTCTTGCAGAAGGAGATCCTGACGAAATGGGACAAATCTCTGTTATCCCTGGATCGGTAGATTCAGGTGAACTAGTCAGTCAGGGACTCCCTGCTCTGGTGGCTGAGATACCTGGCACTTCGCTCCGGGAAGTCGTTCCTATGTCTACATTGGACAGTGATCACAATGGACACCAGCCTGACCGGCTGGGGTGGAGCACTGGGAGTAAAGTCGACCCAGGGCCTCTGGCCAACGGAGGAATCCAAGTTGCCGATCAATGTGTTTGAGCTACGAGCGATCAGGCTTTGCTTCGCCACATGGTCAATGAGACTTCGAGGGCATCCGATCAGGGTCCAGTCAGACAATGCCACAGCGGTGGCATATGTCAATCATCAAGGAGGAACAAGAAGCTCGACTGCAGCATGGGAGCTCGCTCACATCCTTCAGTGGGCAGAGCGAGATGTACCGACCCTATTAGCCATTTACATCCCCGGAGTGGAGAACTGGCATGGGGACTACCTAAGTCGACATATGCTGGACCCAGGAGAATGGGCGATGCATCAGGAAGTGTTCAGGCTACTGTGCCTGCGATGGGGCACACCAGACGTGGATCTCCTGACTGCCCATCTCAATTGGAAGGTGCCAAGATTCGTATCCAGGACAAGAGATCCTTGGGCAGATGCATCAGACACGCTGGTGGCTCAGTGGGGTCGGTATCAACTGATCTATGCCTTTCCTCCGCTAAAGCTACTACCACGTCTTCTTCACAGAGTGGAGACCGAGGGGATTCCAGTAACTCTGATTGCCCCAGATTGGCCTCAGCGCCCCTGGTACGCAGACCTAGTGCGCCTGGTTGCGGACGCTCCCTGGTGACTACCGATGCGAGAAGACCTTCTGTCTCAAGGTCCAATTGTCCATCCTGCTTTACCATTGCTGGTTTTAACGGTATGGCTGTTGAGAGCCAGGTGCTAAGGAACCGGGCCTATCGGACTCGGTGATTTCAACTATGTTGAGAGCACGGAAATCTTCTTGGAAGATATATCATCGTACCTGGAAGGCATACATCTATATGTGTGAAGAGAAAGGATGGCGTCCGAGCACCTATTCCATTTCCAGGATCCTGCTGTTTCTACAGCTAGGAGTAGACCAGAAGTTGGCTTTGAGCACCATTAAAGGACAAATATCAGCCTTGGCTGTCTTTTTTTCAGTGACCCCTGGCATCTCACTCTCTAGTGAGCACCTTTGTACAGGGGGTCCGACAAGTAGTTCCTCTGGTGCATCCACCGCTACCCCCGTGGGATCTGAATCTGGTGTTATCGGCGCTTCAGAAACCGCCGTTTGAGAATATCAGAGAAATTCCCTTGTTGACTCTTTCCCAGAAAGTGTTTTTTCTAGTGGCCATTACATTGGCCAGGAGGGTTTCAGAACTGGCGGCCTTGCCCTGCAAGTCGCCATATCTGGTTATCCATAAGGATAAGGTGGTGTTGCGTCCGCAACCTTCTTTTCTGCCGAAGGTGGTTTTGGCTTTCCATATCAATGAAGACATTGTGTTAACATCTCTGTGTCCTAAACCGACACATTCTAAGGAAGTGGCCCTACATTCCCTGGGCATGGTCCGGGCTTTAAGGGTATATCGGTCTGCCACGGCTCCCTTTCAGAAGTCTTTTTTCGTTTCGGTAGCTGGTCCGAAAAAAGGTATGGCGTTCTCGTTGGCCACCATTTCCAGGTGGATCAGACATATTGTGGTACAGGCCTATGCCTTGAAGGGGCAGGTGCCCCCCTTTCCTGTCATGGCCCATTCCACCAGGGCAATTGGAACCTCTTGGGCTTTCCGACATCAAGCGTCAGTCACTCAAGTGTGTAAGTTGGCGACTTGGTCATCCGTTCACACTTTTACAATAATCTACAAGATGGATGTAAGTGCACCGGCTGATGCCTGTTTTGGCCGCAAAGTTTTGCAGGCGGCTGTGTAATGTATCATGTACTGGCAAAGAGATTACATTTAAAAACAGACATTAGAGCAGGTGCCCATAACACCCAATCAGCATATAGCTTTCCTTTTCTTACCTGCATTGAACAAATGAAAGCTGGAATATGATTGGTTGTTTTGGGCAACTGCTCTATTTTCTGTCTGCAGAGTGTTTGAGACAGAATTCTCTCTCTGCTGCTCCAGTTGCCTCTAAGAACGATCAGCTTCTAGTTTTTATTTTCCACTCTGGAATTTAAAAAATTAAGATGGAAGCTGATTGCTTGTGTGGTTCACTAAGCCAGAGGGGAAGCATAAAAACTCATGTTATTTGGTGGTGGTAGTACTACCACCACTAAAAAACAGTCTTCTAGTCCATTCCCCAAACAGCAAACAAGCTGGGTTCAGAGTTTTTGATGTAAATCTGAACTTAATCCCGAATATCAACATTTTCAGTAAATTATTGTTCTTTTCACCTTATAAATTGTGAATTACACAACAGGCAAGAACAAAATGTGTGGCCTTTTCATCATCTAACTGTATTGTTTAGAGTTAAAACCCTCTATTTTGAGGTACAGATGTCAAATGCACATTCAGTGGTATGTCTGGCTTGGCTCAGTCTGTAATTGAAAAGTTGTTTTTTCACTTAGTAACTGTAAAATGAAATCCAAAATGCCAAACAATTACAAAGGGACAATTTGGGACATCAGTGTCAGGCAGGGGCTGATAGAAATCTAAATATGGCAGCATACCCCCCCCCCATCATATAGCAGAGGTGTGAAATAATATGAGCCTCTATAATTACAAACATCTATAGCAATAAAAGTTGTAATCCACCAAGGACAATATTACAGTAGGAAGGTACTATTTTAAAGAAGCAAGATCCTGAATGCAGGACTATCTTGACTTTCACATACTTTCCATCTTGAGCCCCTACACAGTTATAGAATTTGTTTTTACCAACATTTTATAGAGATTTTCTCCCACAATTTCTCTATCAGGCTTCACAACCTCCTTTAGCTACTCCAGATTATAGCACAGGTTCCCTCCTAATTTTTCTAACAGTGTAAAAACCCATTAGGAAATAATAATCAAGCCATGCAAAACTTTGTCTTGTTTCCAAATATCTGAGAATAAAAAAAGTGAATTGTGAAAATGGCAACAGAATAACAGATATAGTATTTCTATTTTGTTTGGCATACAGTAGTTCACACTAAGGGTGAGGTTTGAGTGTGTCACTGGGTTGAGCTTGCAATAAAGTTAGCTTGTTTGCAGTTTTAGTTCACCCAGACATCTGTCTCATATGGAATGTGTAGTTGTGGTTTTTAAAGGTGCTTTTGTGTATGTTGATGTTTTATTAACCACCTCAATACAATGCACTTCCACCCCCTTCTTGCCCAGACCAAATTTCAGCTTTCAGTGCTCTTACAGTTTGAATGACAATTACTCAGTCATGCAACACTGTAACCATATGAAACTTGCGTCCTTTTTGCACACTAATAGTGCTTTCTTTTGGTGGTATTTAATCACTATTTTAATTTTAATTTTTTGTGCTATAAATAAAAAAGCCCGTAAAGGTTGTGAAAAAATGCTTTTTCTTTGTTTCTGTCATACAATTTTGCTAACTATGGTGCCAATCACCGAAAATGTATTACATCTTATCAGGCCTTCAGTACATCAGGTGTATCTCATTTTTTGGGACACTAAGACCCCTTTCACACTGAGGGCGTTTTGCAGGTGCTATAGCATTAGAAATAGCGCCTGCAATCTGCCCTTAAACTGCTGCTCCATTGTTTCCAGTGTGAAAGCCCGAGGGCTTTCACACTGGAACGGTGCACTGGCAGGACGTCAGGAAAAGTCCTGCCAGCAGCTTCTTTAGAGCGGTGTGTTTACCGCTCCTCTACCACTGCTCCCTATTGAAATCAATGGGGCAATACCGCCGGTAAAACACCCCTATTGCGGGTGGTTTTAACCCTTTCTCGGCCGCTAGCAGGGGGTAAAAGCTCCCCGCTAGCGGCCGAAATGTGCTGCAAATCCGACGGTAAAACGGCACTAAAAATAGCGGCGTTTTACCGCCGACGCTATGAGTGGCTTGGTGAGAAAGCCATCTAACAAGTCAGGAAAGTACAAATAGACCCTTTTAGCCCTTGTACACACAGTCGGAGATTCTGACAACCAAATCCGTCGGATTTTGTCCAAAACTGTTGTATACACACGGTTGGACAAAGTTGTCGGAAAATACGACGTGATGACGTTATTTCGCTACGACGAGACTACGTTCACGTTAGTAGCCAATAGCTTTGGTGTAGGAATTTGATCTGAGCATGCGTGGCACTTTGTCCAATCGGAATTCTCTACACATGATCGGAGTATGTCCGTTCGGAGCATTTTGTCGGAAAATTTTACCAACAAGTAATATCCGACAAAACGGTCCGATCGGACACATTCCGTCGGAATCTCCGACCGTGTGTACAAGGGCTTAGAAAGTAGACATTCCAAGGTATTAAGTAAGTAGCATGGTGAATTTTTTTAAGTTGTAATTTTTTCCCACAATCCTTTGCAATATTAAGATTCTTTTTTTTATTTATTTTTTATTTTTTTACAAAATTGTCATATTATCAGGTTATTTCTCACACACAGCATATGCATACAACAAATTACACCCCAAAATACATTCCCAAGTATGGCGATACTACATGTGTGAGACTTTTACACAGCCTGGCCACATACAAAGGCCCAATATTAAAAGTGGTACTTTCAGGTGTTCTAGGAGCATAAATTACACATCTCGTTTCTCAACCACCTATTACATTTTTGAAGGCCCTGGAGTACCAGGACAATGGAATTGCCCACAAAATTACCCCATTTTGGGAAGCAAACATCCCAATGTATAATCTATGAGGCAGAATGAGTCTTTTGAATGGTTGAACGGTTAATTTTTTTCCAGATGTTTTTGGAAAACGTGCAAAAAAATTTGAAAACGCATTTTTTTTAAGCAAAGTTGTCAATTTATATGATCTTTCCAACACATAGCATGTATATAGCAAAAATGACACCCCAAAACACATTCTGCTACTCTTCCAGAGTATGGTGATACCACAGGTGTGAGACTTTTACACAACCTGGCCACATACAGAGGACCAACATTGAAGTAGTACCTTCAGGCATTCTAGGAGCATAAATTACACATCTCATTTTATTCCTATCCATCACATTTTTGAAGGTCCTTGAGCACAAGCTTAGTGGAGTTACCCACAATGACATCACAGCAAAATATGCTAACAACTGACGCATTTCGCACTAAGGCTAGTGCTTACTCATAGCTATGAGTAAGCACTAGCCTTAGTGCGAAACGCATCAGTGGTAGTGTCTTTTGCTAAGGTGGAACCCTCTCTAAAATCCATACCAGATAATTAACCTTGCTAAGAGTCTGGTGTTGACAGGAATCTCTAGCTACTTGGTTTACCTTTACCTTTTGTGAGCCCAATGCACAAAGGAATGTCCAATAATCCATATGCAGGATTTGGAACCTAAGAAAATCAGAGAGATAAATTTGGTCTCACATATGAGTTAAATCAACTTGATTCCCACCTCCCCAACTTCATAATAGCTGCCTCACCCAAGCCCAATCTAGCGGCTTCTGTGGCTGCTCCAATTCTAAATGAGTGAGCAGAAAATTTGATGCGTGACAACCCCAAATGAGAGAGACAGCGTTTAAATATGGCCAAAAATTTAAATTTTGTGACGCTTACCAGTTAGATCAGTTTTTAACTTTTGAATAAATACGTGTACTTTATCAGAAGATACAAATATATATCATAACTTAAACCAGAATTACTTTTTTTATTGCTTGGAACCAATTCAGAAATGTGAAACTATAACAAAAGCAGACTGAAACAATACTGCTTCATATTTTGAACGCCAAAGAAAGGTTGATAAACACATTTTTTTACAGAATATCTTACTAAATAGGTCTATGCATGTCTGGAGAAAAATGTAATTTTTTACATCCTTTAAGAGCCTGGCGAACAGAGAAGAAACTGTTGCAAGCAGGTAAATTATACAATTTAAGGAAAAAAGAGATCCCTGCTAGAGTCCTATTAATATGATTAAATGATAGTTGAATTTGAATAAGAGAACAAAGGAATGCTAAAATAGATTGTTCTGTAGGAGAATAACTGGAAAAATCCAATTCTTTGTTAAATAAAATTCACCTCTGCTATGCAACCGAATATTCAGTCCATGTTGTAGGCGCCATTGAGTGCTGAATGGCAGATATAACCGGAATCAAATTAAATCCCATAGATGACTCGGGCAAGCATGGACGACAGGGTCCACTTCTGGAAAAAGGTGTCTGAAACTAGCCACCTGGAATCAAGTTAATGCATCAGTGACCACATTATGCTTACCCGGCATGAATTTAGCCTTAACCCAAATATTCAGTTTTAAATAAATTGAGACAAAATAATGTAGAAGTTTAATAACAGAAATTGATTTAGAAGAGAGACAGTTTATGGCAGAGAGAACACCCTTGTTGTCTGAATGAATTATGATCCTTTTATTAGCAAAAAATTCCGACCATATTTCAAAAACAGCTATAATGAAAAAAAGCTCTAATAATACTAATATTATTAAATACTAATACTCTAACCACAGAGTAGACCAGATAGCTGCAAAATTAAGTGATCCCGCAGCATCGGTATACAATTCCATATCACTGGAAAAAATGAAATCTTCTTGAAAGAGTGATTGCCCGTTATATTCAGCAAGAAATTGCAACCAAACTAATAGATCATATTTGATGTCGTAAGTAAGGTGAATATGAGAAAAGGTAAATTTAAAGCCAGACATGGCTAATGACATTCTTCTGGAAGCAGATTCTACTGACTGTTATGATCCTACATGCAAAGGCCAGTAATCCTAAAAAGGACTGAAGTTCTTATCTTTGCAGAAAAAAGGCTAGTAAAGATTGGAGTTTTGAGATTTTTGACATAGGAAGCTGATACTGAAATAGCAAATTGTCAATACTAATTCCTAGGAATTCGATAATTGGCAAGGGGAAAACAGTTTTTTCATGAGCAATAGGAATGCCCAAAATTTTTGTTATAAGCAAAAATAAACATAACAAGAACAGATAGGAGAATTCGAAGGACCTATAAAAAGAAAATCATCCAAATAAGGGATTATGCCTTTACAACCCAATTCGAATTTGAGGACCCATTGCAAAAATGTTTAAACGTTTCAAAATAATGACATGACAGGGAGCAGCACATCAGAAGGCACATGTCATGAAAGAAGAAACCCTCAAAACAAAAGCTTAAAGAATTAAAGAGGAAGTAAACCCTGATGAGTTTACTTCCTCTTTCATTCCCTGCAAAGGCAAAGCATAATGGACTACTATGCATCGCAGGCTTACCTGTAGGTCAAAGTGGTTTGTAAGGGTTTACAACCACTTTAAATGACTCTAGGCTGATAGGATAATAAACTCTAACAAACAACAGAGTGCTGTGGATACAGTGAAAATATGAAATGCCATGTCCTTGATGTGCTCAGAATATCATGAAAAGAGGAGGGACTGGGACTTTTTAGGCGCAGTGCGCAAGCTTTTGTGTCTATATTCCAACAATATTTAACCTTCTACCTGTTTCCTTAACCATACTCTTGGACTTATATACATGATAGAATGACCTTGATTCATTTCCCTGTTTCCTCTTTGTATCATTGGTTCTATACAGTAGCGGTATTGTATTTTGTAACTGTACTATCTCTGTGGGTTTTTACAAACTATGTATATGTTTTATTTGTGTATTTAATAAAACAAATTTTTGATTATAAGTTGCATACTGTGCTTAAAAAGTCCAAGTCCCTCCTCTTCTCATGATATTGGCCAATTTTTTTTTTATCAACTGAATCTCATTATCAAATGTTGTATATTTAACAGAAGCTAATGAATGATCAATTTCATCATTCAACGATCAACCATTAGGGAAAGAAAGATGATGGATAAGGTGATATAAATTAGGCTCTTTATTGGGAACCAAACCAAGAGGACATATGCAAAAGTTTTTGAAAGGCAGAGAAATTAAAGGACCAGCTACACTACCAGCAGAGATCTCTTTTATTCATTTTTCCCTAACCACATGGCTATATAGATAAACTGATTTTAGGTTATCTACCACCTGGAAACCGGAAGCTTAAATCCTATGGAAAAACCTTCAAATAGAACTTGTGCTTTCTCCCTGTCTGGGTAGAGACATGGTACCTTTTTTCCAACTTCACTGACGTGTGGGCTTTTGAAATCCTTTGTCGATTGTGTGTGAGAATAGGCCCTTTTAAAACACTTTGATAAGGGGTGAGTGCTAAAACTAAAAGAACATTCTTGCCTATAATGCTATGAAGTTGACCATTTGCATTGAGATTCATTATAGGCATAACAAACACCCTTTTTATAAACTGAAGAAACATTAGGAGTTAATGATGGCTGTTTTGAAAAAAAATGTTTTTTGCAGGAGGATGAGGTTTAACTACAAACCAACATCCTTCATACCCCATTTAATATTGGATGTGGCTAACTTCTGACGGAAAGATTCATCGTAACTGTACCAACCAAATCCACCAAAGTTTTTATAGGCTTCGAGAATGTTCCAGATGCTGAAACAAACCGCTGCATTTTTCAGGAATTTTTTTCACCCATGACTGCAGAAAAATACAAAAAGCCTGAAGCCAGTTGTGGAAAGATCTAGGAACCAAGGACACCCATTATCCTCAGCAGTGTCATCTGATTTTTAAACGATTCCTGACCAGCGCACGCCAATGTACGTTGGCAGAATGGCAGGGGCGGGCATATTGGCATACAGGTACGTCCAATCTTTAATGCCACCCTACCATCGCGAGCGCGCCGCCAGTGGCATGCTGGCGTGCCGGTCAAGACCCCCGTGAGTCCGGTCGCGGGTCCCATGGACTCGATCGCCGCGGGCATACCCGCGATCGTCTCACGGGGCGGCTGAATGGAGAAATGCCATTGTAAACAGCATTTCTCCATTCTGCTTAGCAACTAGTGACGCTGATCTCTGCTCCATGTGAATGGAGCAGAGATCAGTGTTCACTAAATGTAAGCCCAGCCACCACAGTTAGTAACACACCCCTAGGAACACTTAACCCCTACACTGCCACCCACTGGTTAACCCCTTCACTGCCAGTGTCATTTACACAGGAATCACTGCATTTATATAGCAGTGATTGCTGTATAAATGGCAATGGTCCCAAAAATGTCCGATGTGTCCGCCATAATGTCGCAGTCACAATAAAAAAAAAAAAAAAAAAAAATCGCTGATCGCCGCCATTACTAGTAAAAAAAAATTAATAAAAATGCCATAAAACTATCCTCTATTTTGTAAACGCTATAACTTTTGCGCAAACCAATCAATAACCGCTTATTGCAATTTTTTTTACAAAAAATATATAGAAGAATTTGCATCAGCCTAAACTGAGGGAAAAAAAATGTTTTTTTATATATTTTTGGGGGATATTTATTATAATAAAACGTAAAAAATAATGCGTTTTTTTAAAAATGATCACTCTTTTGTTTATAGCGCAAAAAATAAAAACCGCAGGGGTGATCAAATACCACCAAAAGAAATCTCTATTTGTGGGAAAAAAAGGACATCAATTTTGTTTGGGAGCCACTTTGCATGACCGCGCGATTGTCAGTTAAAGCGACGCAGTGGCGATTTGCAAAAAGTGGTCTGGTCTTTGACCAGCAAAATGGTACGGTCTGTAAGTGGTTAAAGAATTCTTTAGTATTAGGGAGTAAAGTCATTAAATCAATAAAATCACCTCTCCAATTTGTTTTCTTTCTTTGAGGCAGCTAAATGAAAACCAAGTGGAGACATTTCACAGGGCATAACTTCCTTAACAAGTTCCGGGCACAGGAATAGTAACATTAGAACCTGTTGCATTTGATTCTAATATAAGGATAACATTAACATTGCTAGTAACTGGGGATGAACCCGATGTTCGAGTCAAACTTAAGTTCAACACGAACATCGATGTTCACCTGTTCACCGAACAGCAAACATTATGCGGTGCTTGTGGCAAATTCAAAAGCCGCGGAATACCGTTAAAGTCATTGTGACATTAACATGGAAAATGCCATAAAAAGTGTTTGGGGACCTAGATCCTGCCCCAGGGGACATTTATCAATGCAAAAAAAAAAGTTTTAAAAATTGATGTTTTTTCGAGGGCAGGGATTTTAATAATGCTTAAAGTGAAACAATACAAATTTAATATTCCTTTAAATATCGTGCCTGGGGGGTGTCTATAGTATGCCTGTAAAGTGGCACAGTTTTCTCATATTTAGAACAGTACCGCAGCAAAATTACATTTCTAAAGGAAAAAAAGTAATTTAACCACTTCCCACCCAAGGGCGTCATATGACGTCCTCGACTTTCTTTGGCAATATCTGAATGATGCATGCAGCTACAGGCATCATTCAGGTATTCTTGTTTTCAGACAGTGATTCTGTGCACCATAAGAATGATCATACAGGCAGTTGTGCATCTTGATAATTCTTACAGGTGACGGGAGGGGACAACACCCCTCCCGCCACCACCCGGTGCTTCTCCGGGCTCTCCCATCCATCTGGAGCCCGGAGAAGGAATCAGAGCCGCCGGATGAGGAACATAGAGATTTCCAGCCTGGAAGAGAGATGTAGACCCTTCATCTCTCCATAAAGAGGACCTGTCACGAATGATTCCTATTACAAGGTATGTTTACATTCCTTGTAATAGGAATAAAAGTAATCAAAAAAAGTTGTAAAAGAGAGTAAAAATAAAAAAATAAAGTAAAATAAAAAAATAAAAAAAAGTTAAAACTCCCCTGTCCCCAGTAGCTTGCACTCATAAGTGAACGCACATGTTAGTCCCGCCCATGTATGTAAACGCTATTCAAACCACACATGTGAGGTATCACCATGTGAGTTAGAGCGCAAGGAACAATTTTAACACTAGACCTCCTCTGTATCTCTAAACATGCAACCTGTAAAAAAAAATTAAAGCGTTGCCTATGGAGATTTTTAAGTACTGAAGTTTGGCGCCATTCCATGAGTATGCGCAATTTTAAAGCGTGACATGTTGGGTATCTATTTACTTGGCGTAACATCATCTTTCACGTTATATAAACATTTGGGCTAACTTTACTGTTTTGTTATTTTTTAAATCATGAACGTTTTTTTCCGAAAAAAATATGTTTGAAAAATTGTTGTTCAAATACCCTGCCAGATAAAAAGTTGCAATGACTGCCATTTTTTTTCCTAGGGTGTCTGTTAAAAAAATATATAATTTTTGGGGATCTGAATTATTTTCTAGCAAAACAATTATGATTTTTACATGTAGGAGAGGAGTACCATAATAGGCCCGGTATGGAAGTGGTTAAAACTGATCACTGCTGTAATGAATTGTCGGGTCTTGACACTATAGATAAAACTCCTTGAAAAAAACGGCCTGGGTTCCCCCCAGTCCATTACCAGGCCCTTTGGATCTGGTATGAATATTAAGGGAAACCCCCGAACCAAAAATATAAAAAAAAATTGCATGGGGTGCCCCCAAAATCCATACCTGGCCCTTCAGGTGTGGTATGGATATTAAGGGGAACCCTACGCCAATTTGTTTTTAAAAATGGCGTGGGGTCGCCCCAAAATCCATACCAGACCTGAAGGGTCTGGTATGGATTTTAAGGGGAACCCTGTGCCCATTCTTTTTGTTTAGGGCATGTGGCCTGGTATAGTTCAGGGGAGGCGCTCACTACCCCCTTCCAGGCCTACCAGGCTGCATACTTAGAAAGGGATTTTGTGGGGGACATCATGTCATTTTTTTTTTTTGCCATGGGGTTCCCCTTAAAAAAAAAAAATATATATATATATATATATATATATATATATATATATATATATATATTTGGCAGTATACAGTATATAATACACTTCAGGCGGTGTTATATATATATATATATATATATACATACATACATACATACATACACAAACATGAGTACATGTACAAACATGAGTACATGAGTAAACAGGGTACATTTTCTGTCCTTCAAAATAACTCAACACACAGTACACCCCTAAGTGAAAATGTCTAAATTAAAAAAAAAAAGTGTCAATATTTTGTGTGGCCACCCATATTTTCCAGCACTGCCTTAACCCTCTTGGGCATGGAATTCACCAGAGCTTCGCAGGTTGCCACTGAGGTTCTCTTCCACTCCTCCATGATGACCCGGGCCGTCACCAGCAATAGGCAGGTCAGGTGGCTGCCTGGAGCACCAGGGTAAAGGGGCGGCAAAATCCGGATCCAATACAGGTCTGTCCCTCCAGCAGACAAACTAAAACTCCCACCCTATAGAAGAGAGGGCGTGCCGCACAGCATGGAAGCTTTAGTTCGGCTGTGGGGAATGGATGCAGGGGAAGGAGCCCCCCCGGTGGCCACTGAGCAAAGGAGTGGCCAGGCTGAAGAGAAGGAGCAGGGTGGACAGAGTAAGAGGCATGGTCCTGTGCGGAGAGAGAGCCCAAAGAGGAGGACACTTTCGGAACCAGTGAGAGAACTCAGGGTAGATGTCGGCATCGGATCAGCAGCACCACTGACACATAGGCAGCATGTGTGACTTGTTTTACTTCTGTCCCTGCCTTGTGTCAGTGAGAACAGCGACGCTGAAGCCTCTCCTACACTGCTATCTGCATAATTCTGCCTCCCAGCAGGAGGTCTGGCTGCTGTTTTACTTAAATGCAGCTAAAAGCCGATTGGTCTGCTGCTCTGTCACTCAGCTCTGCACCTGCCTTCTCTTCAAGTCCAAGCTGTGCGAGAAGTACAATGTGCAGCTTGGAGAATGAAATGTATGCTGGAGCAAGGGTGGGAAGAGTCCGTGCCCCCTCTTGTCACAGTTGAACAATGAACCCGGTTTACCAACAATAGTGAATATGTGCATTAGAGAGAGTACAGCAATGTAACATGTGTGCAGTAGAGAGTAGCAATGTAACATGTGTGCATTAGAGAGTAGTAATCTAACATGTGTGCATTAGAGAGAGTACAGCAATCTAACATGTGTGCAGTAGAGAGAGTACAGCAATGTAATGTGTGCAGTAGAGAGTAGCAATGTAAAATGTGTTCAGTGTAACGTGTGTAGTAGAGAGAGAGTACAGCAATGTAACATGTGTAGTAGAGAGAGAACAACAATGTAACATGTGCAGTACAGAGGGTACAGCAATGTAACGTGTGTGCAGTGATGGAATTTGTGTACAGGAAAGTGCAGTGATGGAACATGGGTAGAGGTGTGGGTGGGCCACGGTACTTCATATAATGGGGGGCCTCTGTGTGTCCTGAGCAGAGACAATGTACTCATAATGGGGGCCCCCTGTCACGTGGATTAGGGGGGCTGCGCTCATATTGAGAAAGCCCTGTGTATCCTAAAGGATGGGGGGCACTGTACGTATAATGGGCAACACTTGTTTGTCCTCAGGATGAGGGCCCTCAGTACATCTTATAACCATCCTCAGGTCCTATATGTCCTGCGGATGGAGGTTTTATATACCTTGTAATGAGGGGCACACTTTGTGATCTGAGAACTAGGACTTATTGTGCTTTATAATTGGGAATACCCTCTGTGACCTGAGGTTGAGCATATACACTGCCACTATAATACATGGGCAGGGCAAAGTGGGGATGGCGGCAAAATTAGGTTTTGCCTAGGATGTCAAAAATCCTTGCTCCAGCCCTGATGATGACATCACAGAGCTAGTGGATATTAGGGACCTTGTGCTCCTCCACCTTCGGTTTGAGGATGCCCCACAAATAGGTCTGGTGACATGCTTGGCCAGTCCATCACCTTTACCCTCAGCTTCTTTAGCAAGGCAGTGGTCATCTTGGAGTAGTGTTTGGATTCATTATGATGTTGGAATACTGCCCTGCGGCCCAGTCTCTCAAGGGAGGCGATCATGACAACCTCTGGATATAACTCTGAGCATGTGCACTCAACTTCTTTGGCTGACCATGTCGAGGCCTGTTCTGAGTGGAACCTGTCCTGGTAAACTGCTGTATGGTCTTGGCCAACGTGCTGCAGCTCAGTTTAACCGCTTCCCCGCCACCTAATGCACATATACTGCGGCAGAAGGGCACCTACAGGCAGATTAACGTGCCTGTACGTTGCCATTTAAGAGGCAGCTTGCAGGCCTGCCTGGAGCTCCATGACCATGGTCGAGGGTTTCGCGGACTCTATGTCCACGGGGATACCTGCAATCGTCTCACAGTGAGGAAGAACGGGGAGATGCTAATGTAAACAAGCATCTCCCCTTTCTGCCTAATGACGCTGTCACTGATCACAGCTCCCTGTAATCGGTAACAGTGATCAGTGATGTGTCACACACAGCCCCCTCAACCTACAGTTAGAATCACTCCCTAAGACACGCTTAACCCCTACAGCGCCACCTAGTGGTTAACACATTCACTGCCAGTCACATTTATACAGCATTAAATGCATTTTTAATTGCACTGATCTCTGTATAAATGTAAATGGTCCCCAAATCACACCTAAAGTGTCTAATGTGTCCGCCATAATGTTGCAGTCACGATAAAAATTGCTGATTGCTGCTATTACTAGTAAAAAAAAATTATCAATAAAAATGCCATTTTGTAGATTTTGTATAACATTTGCGCAAACCAATCAAACGCTTATTGCGATTTTTTTTTTTTTACTGAAAATATGTATCGGTCTAAACTGAGGGAAAAAAGTTTTTTTTTATATATTTTTTGGGGATATTTCTTATAGTAAAAAAAAAAAAAAAGTTTTTTTCAAAATTGTTGCTATTTTTTGGTTTATAGGCCAAAAAATAAAAACCGTGGAGGTGATCAAATACCACCAAAAGAAAGCTCAATTTGTGGGAAAAAATGGACGTTAAATTTGTTTGGGAGCCACGTCGCACGACCGTGCAATTGTCAGTTAAACCGTTGCAGTGCTGAATCATAAAAAGTGCTCTGGTCTTTGGCCAGCCAAATGGTCTAGGGCTGAAGTGGCTAAGGGTCTTGGCTAGGGATGAGCCGAACACCCCCCGGTTCGGTTCGCACCAGAACTTGCGAACGACCCCCGCGTTCGGTACGAACGTTAGAACCCCATTGAAGTCTATGGGACTCGAACGTTCGAATTGGAAAGTGCTAATTTTAACGGCTAATATGCAAGATAGTGTCCTAAAAAGGGTTTGGCGACCTGCCTCCTGCCTCAGGGGACATGGGTCACTGCAAAAAAAAAAGTTTTAAAAACTACCGTTTTGGTGGGAGCACTGATTTTAATGACGATTAAAGTGAAAAAAAAAAAAGTGAAATATTCCTTTAAATATGGTGCCTGGTGGGTGTCTGTAGTATGCCTGTGAAGTGCCACGTGTTTCCTGTGTTTAGAACAGTCCCTGCACAAAATGACATTAAGCGGAAATAACACCATTTAAAACTGCTTGCGGTTTTAATGTTATATCTGGTTCCTGCAATATGGTTGAAAATCATTCAGAAAAATGGCATGGGTAGCCCTCCCTGCCCATTACCAGCCTATTTGGGTCTTGTACGCATATTAAGGGGAACCCTGTACCCATATTAAAAAAAGGAAATGCGTGTGGCCCCCAGGCCCTATATACTCAGAACAGCAGTATACAGGCGGTGCAAACAAGACTGGGACTGTGTAGGTTTGTTGTGTTAAGTTGAATCTGTTTGTAATTTTCAACTGGTACATTTTTAAAGTGTAGCTCCAGTCAAAAAAAATATTTTTAAGCTTTTTGGAAAACATAGGGAAGGGTTATCACCCCTGTATAATTTGTTTTGTCGTCCATCTTTTTTCATCTCACTTGCTGTTGTCTCCTTCCGTTTGCAAGTAGGAGATGTTTGTAAATTGGATGTTTGAAAGTAGGGGCCTGCCCTATATGCTCTGCAGAAATGGCGGAACAAGGTGTTGGTTTTGCAACAACATTGTAAGCCCTCAAAGTGACTCTTGGTGGGCGCTGGAGCGCCCTGCTGTGAACGATTATATCAAGAATTGTAATTACATGCCATTGTTGAACAGTGGTAGAAAAATTGACCTTTGGTGGTTGTGGTGCTGGTGCCACAACACTATAAGTCCTCACAGTTACTCTGGGTGGGCACAGGAAGGGGCCCTCCTGTGAAATATTATATCAAGAATTGTAATTACATGTCCCTGTTAAACAGGGGCAGAAAAATTGGGCCTTAGGCACTGGTGCCATCACACTGCAACCTCTGCCATACACTCTAGTTGTTTTGCAGGAATTAGCCCTGCTGCAAAGCATTGCATCAAAAATTGTACTTAAACGCCCCTGTTAAACAGGGGCAGAAAAATTGGGCCTTAGGCACTGGTGCCATCACACTGCAACCTCTGCCATACACTCTAGTTTTTTTGCAGGAATTAGCCCTGCTGCAAAGCATTGCATCAAAAATTGTACTTAAACGCCCCTGTTAAACAGGGGCAGAAAAATTGGGCCTTAGGCACTGGTGCCATCACACTGCAACCTCTGCCATACACTCTAGTTTTTTTGCAGGAATTAGCCCTGCTGCAAAGCATTGCATCAAAAATTGTACTTAAACGCCCCTGTTAAACAGGGGCAGAAAAATTGGGCCTTAGGCACTGGTGCCATCACACTGCAACCTCTGCCATACACTCTAGTTTTTTTGCAGGAATTAGCCCTGCTGCAAAGCATTGCATCAAAAATTGTACTTAAACGCCCCTGTTAAACAGGGGCAGAAAAATTGGGCCTTAGGCACTGGTGCCATCACACTGCAACCTCTGCCATACACTCTAGTTTTTTTGCAGGAATTAGCCCTGCTGCAAAGCATTGCATCAAAAATTGTACTTAAACGCCCCTGTTAAACAGGGGCAGAAAAATTGGGCCTTAGGCACTGGTGCCATCACACTGCAACCTCTGCCATACACTCTAGTTTTTTTGCAGGAATTAGCCCTGCTGCAAAGCATTGCATCAAAAATTGTACTTAAACGCCCCTGTTAAACAGGGGCAGAAAAATTGGGCCTTAGGCACTGGTGCCATCACACTGCAACCTCTGCCATACACTCTAGTTTTTTTGCAGGAATTAGCCCTGCTGCAAAGCATTGCATCAAAAATTGTACTTAAACGCCCCTGTTAAACAGGGGCAGAAAAATTGGGCTGCTGGCATCACCCAGAACCAAAAATGTTCTTCCAACATATCAGCGGAGGAGGAAGAGGATAGACAATCAACATAACAGGACAGTCACTCAGCATCAGCATAGGCAGTCTTGAAGGGATGTGGTATTTCAAAAAAAATTATTCGGTTACATCAGCTTCAGGTGCTTGGTAGCTGTGGGTGATCGAAGACTGATTCATCTTGATGAAGGTCAGTCGATCAACTGATTCGGTGGACAGGCGCACCCTGTGATCGGTAACGAAGCCACCAGCAGCACTGAAGGTGCGTTCCGAAAGAACGCTGGATGCAGGACAGGCCAGTAGCTCAATTGCATACTGTGCAAGCTCTGGCCAGTGATCCATCCTCAAGACCCAGTAAGCCAGAGGATTTTCAGTGGGAAAGGTGTCCAAGTCTGACCTTGCCCCTAGGTATTCCTGCACCATGTAAATTAGACGCTGGCGATGGGTGCTGGAACCAATCATACCTTGGGGCTGCGGACTAAAAAATTGTCTGAAAGCATCAGTCAGACGGCCACCTTCTCCACCGCTCCTTCTGACTGATGCCTCAGCAACACGTTGTCCAGGACCAGGAGTTTGTGACCTCCCAGTCTCTGGGAACGCGTTGCACAGAGCTTTCTGCAAGGCCTCCCGGAGATGTCTCATCCTCTGCTCCCTCTGCGATGGCAAGATAAGGTCGGCAACCTTACCCTTGTACCGTGGATCAAGGAGAGTGGCCAGCCAGTAATGGTCCCTCTCCTTGATCCGAAGAATACGAGGATCCTTCCGCAGGCTTTGCAGGATCAGGGAGGCCATGCAGCGTAGGTTAGCTGAGGCATTCGGTCCGGAGTCCTCTGGGTCACTAAGGACAACATGATCCGCAGCTACCTCCTCCCAGCCACGTACAAGTCCACGTGTTTCTTGGGACTGTAAATCATCCCTATAAGACTGCTGCTGCTGATGCTGAGTGCCAGCCTCCACCTCCATGCTGACACAATCATCCTCCTCCTCCTCTTCCTCCTCCTCACCCTCTTCCTGTGTGATAGGTGGCACAGCAGGAACACTGTCTGGATAAAGGGGGCCTTGAGAGGCAAGGAAGTCCTCCTCTTCCTGCCTCTGTTCTGCCTCAAGTGCCCTGTCCATTATTCCACGCAGCGTATGCTCCAAGAGGTGGACAAGAGGTATAGTGTCACTGATGCATGCACTGTCACTGCTCACCATCCTTGTGGCCTCCTCAAACGGTGACAGGACAGTGCATGCATCCCCGATCATGCCCCACTGGCGTGGTGAGAAAAAACCAAGCTCTCCTGACCCTGTCCTGGTGCCGTAGTCGCACAGGTACTCATTGATGGCCCTCTGCTGTGTGTGCAGCCGCTGCAGCATGGCCAATGTTGAGTTCCATCTGGTGGGCATGTCACATATAAGGCGGTTCTTGGGCAGGTTCAACTCCTTTTGGAGCTCAGCCAGCCGAGCACAGGCATTAAATGATCAGCGGAAATGCACACAGACTCTCCTGGCCTGTTTCAGGACATCCTGTAAGCCGGGGTACCTGCCCAAGAACCGCTGCACCACCAGGTTAAGGACGTGAGCTACACAGGGCACATGGGTCAGTTGTCCCTGTCGGAGGGCGGAGAGGAGGTTGGTGCCATTGTCGCAAACCACCATTCCTGGCTTAAGCTGGCGTGGTGTCAACCACCTCTCTGCCTGCCCCTGCAGAGCTGACAAAACATCCGCCCCAGTGTGGCTCCTGTCCCCCAAACAAACCAGCGCAAGCACGGCATGGCATCGTTTTGCCTGCATACTTGCGTAGCCCCTGCAACGCCTACGGAGCACCGCTGGTTCTGAGGACAGAGCACTGGAAGAGGCCATGGAGGAAGAAGAAGAGGAGGGGGTGTAGGATACAGGTGTGTCACAACCAATAGTAGCATTTTGGAGGCGTGGTGGCGGAACAACCTCCAATACTACTGCACCTTGTCCTGCATCCTTCCCAGCAGCCAGAAGAGTGACCCGATGGGCCGTGAAAGACAGGTAACGTCCCTGTCCATGCCTGCTGGACCATGAGTCAGCGGTAATATGCACCTTACCACTGACCGCCCTGTCCAGCGAGGCAAGGACATTGCCTTCCACATGCCGGTAGAGAGCCGGAATTGCCTTCCGTGAGAAAAAGTGGCGTTTGGGGACCTGCCACTGAGGAACCGCACATTGTACAAACTCACGGAAGGGGGCCGAGTCTACCAACTGAAAAGGCAGCAGTTGAAGTGCTAGCAATTTAGCCAAGCTAGCATTCAACCGCTGGGCATGTGGATGGCTGGGAGTAAATTTCTTCCGCCGGTCCAGCAGCTGGGGCAGGGACATTTGTCTGCTATAATCGGACGTGGATGTACCACTAGCAGAGTTCCCGGAAGCACTTGGCTGTGACACACCTAATTCTACACCTTCATTCCTCTCAGAGCAGGTTTCAGAGAGGACTGAAGGTCTAGTGGGGTTGGAGATGCCAGCTGATGAGGAGCAAGGAGAGGTCCGCTTTGTTCTTTGGTGTGGGTCTTTGAGGTATGCTTGCCAACGAGCTGCATGGCAGGTCAACATATGTCTGGTCAAGCATGTGGTGCCCAAGCGGCTGATGTTTTGGCCACGTGAGATACGCTTGAGACATATCTTGCAAATAGCAGCGGTGCGATCTGATGCACTCGTCTCAAAAAAGGCCCACACCAAAGAACTTTTAGAATAACGCGCAGAGGAAGCGCTCTGCGCAGAGGAAGCGCTCTGCGCAGGCGGAGCTCTGCGGTGTGATTCAGTCGGTGTGCTGCCCCTAAGCTGGCCCCCGGAGGGCATCCTGCCTCGTTGGACATGTGCCTCCTCCTCCTCCTCCCTCCTTCCAGGCACCCACGTGGAGTCAGTGCCCTCATCATCCCCTCCCTCTTCATCGCTGTAGCAAACCTGGCAGTATGCTGCAGCTTGTGGAACATGACTGCCAGATTGCTGTCCTTCTTGAGCATCCCCTCTCTCTGTGCTCACGCTACTGCCTTCCTCTAGCTGAGTGTCATCATCAGAGCCCACCAAACACTGGGCATCCTCCTGGAGCATGTACCCAACACTGTGCTCAAAGAGTTCAGGAGACTCCTCAGGAGGACGTGGTGGGTCTAGGGAAGGAGTCACTGATGATGACATTGAGAGGAGGGACGACGATGTGTTGGCAGCTGCTTTTCTACTACCCTGAGACTGGGTGAGAGAGGATGAGGAGGATGAAGAGGGCTTGGTCATCCACTCTACCAAGTCGTTGGCATGTTGCGGTTCAACATGTCCAGCTGCAGAAAAGAAGGACAAGCATGTCCCATGGCCACGTGCTGATGACAATGCACCGCGTCCACGACCAGCACTGTTGTCTCTAGACACAGAGCCTGCTTGCCCTCTTTTATCGGCTCGCGCCTGTCTGCCTCTCCTTGCTGGCCTTCCAGACATGGTAATGGCCTGAAGGGAGTTGGGTAAAACAGTAGTTGGGTAGTTTATATTGTGCTGGAGGCACACAACACCCACTAACTCCTGCAGATGCCTTTTTTATAGAACAGCAGAGTTAAAGGGGTATATACAGATGTATACTGTGCTGTGCTGGAAGCACACACAACTTCCAATAACTCCAGCAGATGTCAATCGGGCCCAAATAGAGAACAGCTATGTAGGTGGATAATAGCGGTATGTACTGGGTACAGAGCAGGCACACAGCACGCACTATCTCCTGAGTGACACTACTGACTGCAAGCTCTATTGTTAAAGATGGACCACTAGCTATATAGGTGAGGTGAATATCACGGTGTATACTGCGGTCAGGGCACGCAGACAATAACAAGAAAACAGCAGAGTTAAAGGGGTATATACAGATGTATACTGTGCTGTGCTGGAAGCACACACAACTTCCAATAACTCCAGCAGATGCCAATCGGGCCCAAATAGAGAACAGCTATGTAGGTGGATAATAGCGGTATGTACTGGGTACAGAGCAGGCACACAGCACGCACTATCTCCTGAGTGACACTACTGACTGCAAGCTCTATTGTTAAAGATGGACCACTAGCTATATAGGTGAGGTGAATATCACGGTGTATACTGCGGTCAGGGAGCACACACAACTTCCAATAACTCCAGCAGATGCCAATCGGGCCCAAATAGAGAACAGCTATGTAGGTGGATAATAGCGGTATGTACTGGGTACAGAGCAGGCACACAGCACGCACTATCTCCTGAGTGACACTACTGACTGCAAGCTCTATTGTTAAAGATGGACCACTAGCTATATAGGTGAGGTGAATATCACGGTGTATACTGCGGTCAGGGCACGCAGACAATAACAAGAAAACAGCAGAGTTAAAGGGGTATATACAGATGTATACTGTGCTGTGCTGGAAGCACACACAACTTCCAATAACTCCAGCAGATGCCAATCGAGCCCAAATAGAGAACAGCTATGTAGGTGGATAATAGCGGTATGTACTGGGTACAGAGCAGGCACACAGCACGCACTATCTCCTGAGTGACACTACTGACTGCAAGCTCTATTGTTAAAGATGGACCACTAGCTATATAGGTGAGGTGAATATCACGGTGTATACTGCGGTCAGGGCACGCAGACAATAACAAGAAAACAGCAGAGTTAAAGGGGTATATACAGATGTATACTGTGCTGTGCTGGAAGCACACACAACTTCCAATAACTCCAGCAGATGCCAATCGGGCCCAAATAGAGAACAGCTATGTAGGTGTATATAGTGGTATGTACTGGGTACAGAGCACGCAGACAGCACGCACTAACACTACTGACTGCAAGCTCTATTATTAAAGCTAGATCACTAGCTATATAGGTGAGGTGAATATAGTGGTGTATACTGCGGTCAGGGCACAGACAGTAACCACTACACAAGAGCAAAATAGTAAATCAGCCAAAAACGATTGGTGTGTAACTGTGTTGAAGGTACACAGAACACCCACTGCTTCAGATGCTAACAAACACTACACGAGGCCGCCTGAAAGGCGGCTTTATATAGTGTGGGGCGTGCACTACACAGTCTGAGCTATGATTGGCCACAGGCAGGATGCCTGTGGCCAACCATTGCTCTCCTCGCTACTGGCGCTGCGATTGGCCAAGCATGCGGGGTCACAGTGCATGCTTGGCCAATCGTGAGACAGCAATGCATTGCGCCATCGCAGTGCATTGTGGGCCACACGAATTTTGCCGCGAACGGCCCAAACGTTCGGAATTCGGCGAACGCACGAACGACCGATGTTCGAGTCGAACATGCGTTCGACTCGAACACGAAGCTCATCCCTAGTCTTGGCAATCTTCTTATAGCCTAGGCCATCTTTATGTAGAGCAAGAATTATTATTTTCAGATCCTTGGAGAGTTCTTTGCCATGAGGTGCCATGTTGAACTTCCAGTGACCAGTATGAGAGAGTGAGAGTGATATCATCAAATTTAACACACCTGCTCCAAATTCACACCTGAGACCTTGTAACAGGGTGGGAGGGAAAATGGCTAATTGGGTCCAATTTGGACATTTTCACTTAGGGGTGTACTCACTTATGTTTCCAGCGGTTTATACCTTAATGGCTGTGTGAGTTATTTTGAGGGGACAGCAAATTCACACTGTTATACAAGCTGTACACTCACTACTTTACATTGTAGCAAAGTGTAATTTCCTCAGTGTTGTGAGAATATATATATATATATATATATATATATATATATATATATATATATATATATATATATATATATACACATACAGGCAGTGTACACAGTATACAATACAGTGTGTACAGTTTCTAATACACTTCAGGAGGTGTACACAGCATATAATACAGTGCAACCGTTGTACAATACATAATACAGTGCAGGTGATGTATTTAGCAGCAGGGCCCATTCCTGCACCCAACAAGAGTAACTGTGAGCGGTTAGAGTGTTCTGGCACCACCAACACCTAAGGCCCAATTTTGTCTGCAGAGTATATAGTGCAGTCTGTATAGTATATATACTGAAGTTCAGAGTATATAGTGCAGCCCGTATAGTATATACACTGCAGTTCAGTGTGTATTGGGCAGTTCGTACGGTATATATACTGCAGTTCAGAGTATATAGTGCAGTCAGTGCAGGGTATATAATGCAGTGTACAGTATATAATATAGTGTATTGAAGTGGGTCTCCCCCAGTCCATACCAGGCCCTTTTGGATAAGGGGGCCGCTTGCCCTCAACATGGGGAGTGTGCTTTGTGGGCCTGTAACCTTTGTTTTGCTTTGTTTTCACCTCACTTTCTGTCCCAATGACAATTGAATTTTGAAAATGTGGTTTTTAGTGAAACAAGGAACTCTTACAGGAGAGAATTTCCCTTCCTAGGGGTAGATTTCCTCTGACTTCCTGTTTACTCCTTCTGTTTGAAAGTAGGAGTCGTTTGTAAGTTGGATGTTTGAAAGTAGGGGCCTGCCCTATATACTCTGCAGAAATTTGGACCTTAGTTGTTGCCACAACACTGTAAGCCCTCACAATTACTCTTGGTGGGCGCAGGAACTGTGAAATATTAGATTTAGAATTGTAATTACATGCCCCTGTTGAACAGGGTCGGAAAAATTGGGCCTTAAGCACTGGTGCTGCTGGTGCCACAACACTGTAACCCCTCACAGATACTCTAGTTGGAGCACAGGAATGAGCCCTGCTTGTATTGCATCAAAAATTGTAATTACACGCCCCTGTTAAACAGGGGCTGAAAAATTGGGCCTTAGCCATTGGTGACGGTGCCCAGAACCAAAAATGTTCTTACAAGCTATCATTATGAAAATTGAGGAGGAAGAGGATAGTCACTCAGCGTAACAAGATAGTCACTCAGCATTAGCATAGGCAGTCTTGAAGGTATCTCACATTGAAAAAAAAAATATTTGGTTACATCAGCATCAGGTGCTTGGTAGCTGGTGATTCAAAACTGATTCATTTTATGAAGGTCAGACGATTGAACGATTCAGTGGACAGGCGCACCCTGTGATCTGTTACAAAGCCTCCAGCAGCACGCATGTGCATTCCGAAAGAACGATGGATGCAGGAGAGGCCAGTAGCTCAATTGTATACTGTGCAAGCTCTGGCCAGTGATCCATCCTCAAGACCCAGTAACCCAGAGGATTTTTGTTGGGAAAGGAGTCCAAGTCTGATCTAGCCCCTAGGTATTCCTGCACGATGTATATCAGGCGTTGGCCATGGCTGCTGGAACCTTGGGGCTGTGGACTAAAAAATTGTCTGAACACATTGGTTAGATGGCCACCTTCTCCACCGCTCCTTCCGTGACTGACTGAAGCCTCAGCAACACGTTGTCCAGGACCAGGAATTTGTAACCTCCCAGGCTCTGGAAACGTGTTTCACAAACCTTTCTGCAAGGCCTCCCGAAGATGTTTCATCCTAAGCTTCCTCAGTGACGGCAAGATAAGGTCCACAACCTTACACTTGTAACGTGGATCAAGGAGGGTTGCCAGCCAGTACGGATCCCTCTCCTTGATACCATGAATCCGAGGGTCCTTTCGCAGGCTTTGCAGGATCAGGGAGGCCATGCAGCGTAGGTTTGCTGAGGCATTCGTTCCGGAGTCCTCTGGGTCACTAAGAACGACATGATCCACAGCCACCTCCTCCCACCCACGTACAGGTCCATGGGTTTCTTCAGACTGTAAAGGATCCTTGAAGACTGCTGCTGATGCTGAGTGCTAGGCTTCAGCTCCATGCTGACACAATTCTCCTCCTCCTCGTCCTCGTCCTCTTCCTGTGTGATCAGCGGGCATGCAGGAATACTGTCTGGATAAAGGGGGCCTTGAGAGGTAAGGAAGGCCTTCTCTTCCTGCCTCTGTTCTGCCTCAAGTGTCCTGTCCATTATTCCACGCAGCAGGTGGACAAGAGGGACAGTGTCACTGATGCATGCACTGTCACTGCTCACCATCCTCGTAGCCTCCTCAAATGGTGACAGGACAGTGCATGCCTAATCATAGCCCACTGATGTGGGGAAAAAAAAACAAGCTCTCCTGACCCTGTCCTGGTGCCATAGTCGCACAGGTACTCATTGATGGCCCTCTGCTGCATGTGTAGCCGCTGCAGCATGGCCAAAATTGAGTTCCACCTGGTGGGCATGTCACAGATTTCTTGGCAGGTCAAATTCCTTTTGGAAGTCAGCCAGCCGAGCACTGGCATTAAATGACCGGTGGAAATGCACACAGACTTTCCTGGCCTGCCTCAGGACATCCTGTAAGCACGGGTACCTGCCCAAGAATCACTGCACCACCAAGTTAAGGACGTGAGCCAAACAGGGAACATGGGTGAAGTGTTCCTGTCAGAGAGCAGAGAGGAGGTTGGTGCCATTGTCACAAACCACCATTCCTGGCTTAAGCTGGCGTGGTATCAACCACCTCTGAGCCTGCCCCTGCAGAGCTGACAGAATCTCTGCCCCAGTGTGGCTCCTGTCCTCCAAGCACACCAGCTCAAGCACTGCATGTCATCTTTTTGCCTTTGTACTTGCATAGCCCCTTGAACACCTACAGAGCACAATTATAGCCACAATACATTGATGACATCCTCCTCCTATTTAATGGCAGTGCAGAATCTATGAAAGCATTCTTTGACCATTTGAACATAAATGACAGGGGTATAGGGGTATCTCTCTGTCGTATGTGGCAAGCACTGACAAGATACAGTTTTTAGACCTGGAAATCAGGATTAAGAATAGACGGTTTAAAATTCAAACATATTTCAAACCAACAGACCGAAATGGTTTTATCCCAACAGATAGTTGCCATCATCGATCGTGGCTCCACTCAGTTCCACGTAGCCAATTCCATAGACTACGTAGAAATTGCACTGATAACAAAATTTTTAAGGTACAAGCTAATGTATTGAAACACAGTTTGATAAAAGTTATAGTCCCAATGAGGTTGATTGTGAACTTCAGTGCACATTGGAGGAGAATAGAGAGTCTTTATTGGAAGTCAGACCCAAGCGAGATCTTGATGACCAGTTTAAGTGGGCTATGATGACTTCATTTTCTACCAACACAGACAGATTATAGCAATTTTTGCTAAACATTGGAGCATTCTTAAAAATGACTGTATTCTGTGTGTGTGTATATATACACAAAAAAAATATATATATTTGGATTTAGGAAGATTTGGATTAATTCTTCCCTGTTTCCTCATAAGGTTAAAGAGGAAGTAAACCCTGATGAGTTTACTTCCTCTTTCATTCCCTGCAAAGGCAAAGCATAATGGACTACTATGCATCGCATAGTAGCCCATTATGTGTCACTTACCTGACACAGGAGCCAGCGATGTCACCGCTGTCCCCTGTAGTCCGGCGCATCCATCTTTTCGGTGGGGTCTCGCAGCTCCGCCGCTGTCATTCGGCGGAGCCGCGATGATGTCACTCCCGCGCATGCGCACGGGAGCCGACACGCGCGGCAGCTCCATTATTGGAAATGCCGCGCTCAGTGCGCCTGCGCGCCGCTGTCTATGGCGCATGCGCCGTAGACAGCGGTGCCTGTCTTCAGGCAGATATCTCCTAAACCGTATAGGTTTAGGAAATATTTCTTGGACCTACAGGTAAGCCTTAATCTAGGCTTACCTGTAGGTCAAAGTGGTTTGTAAGGGTTTACAACCACTTTAAGGTTGTTGTATATTTACCAATTTATTCATTTTTCTGTATCGTTCATTGGATATAATAATTTTGTGTTCAATGGAACTATACAAGTGGTAGGTTTATATATACAAATTTTCCCTTAGGCTCTTGTAGTGATTAACTTAACAATTGTTGGTTTATATCCTACAATTGTTTTGTATCATGTTACCTATATGGAGCCCTTCTGTTGTGTTCAGAGGTGAGACAATTTGTTATTTTGTCATTTGTTAATTTTTATTTTTATAAAACATTTTTTAACTGATCCTGTTTCCATGTACAATCATGTGCTCCGTTAGATGGACTTCATTAAATATAAAGTTGCCATTTGTACAATGTAAATTGTGCTTTTTTATCATACAGGACATATATTTACATTAAATAGTTATTATTGTCCCCTTATACAATTTTTTTATATGGCACCCTTATTTATATATTTTTCTGGGTGTGTGATGTTAACCATCACAGGGTATCCTCTGACCGGATAGGTGGAGTTTGTCCCTCGTCCCATTATTGTGGAATGCATGTTCGCCGCACCGTTGAGACGCATGACTTCATTACGCCATCACATGTCCTTCGGCGTGTGTCAGACGGACGAGCGATAACATATTCCCAGCCTTCTCACATCGAGGCTTGGGACGCACATGTCCACTATTAGTTGATTTTCAGCCATATTGAGGCTTGGAATACAACAGCTATTGCCATACCGAGGTGTTGAACGCACACCGGTTTGCTATCTTTCCAAACAAGAAGTAATATCGGAAACACTGGAAACACAATGGGGGCTTGGCTCTCATGAATGGGGTCACATTTTCTATAAATATCTAGAGAGCTGCAGTGGAAGGACATCCCAAACGATGTCCTTGGAGACGAAACGCATTGGTAAGGACTCCACTGCTGCCATTTGATTTTAAAGCACCGTTTTTACCTGCTAAATAAGCAAGTACGTTTTATAACTTCATTAAAATGTATTTGTACTCAAATAGAATTACGCTATGTGGCCCTTTTTGTTCTTCCTTAAAGCGGGGTTCCACCCTAAATTGGAACTTCCACTGATCGGAACCCTCCCCCCCTCCGGTGTCACAATTGGCACCTTTCAGGGGGGAGGGGGGTGAAGATACCTGTCAAAGACAGGTATTTACACCCACTTCCGGGCATAGACTCCCGTGGGAGTCTATGCCATTTCCTGTCCTGCCGCGCTGTCTGCTGGGACACACACGGGTCCCAGAGACAGCGCGGACAATTCCTATTGTGCTGCGCGACTCGCGCATGCGCAGTAGGGAATGGGGAAGTGAAGCCGATTCGCTTCACTTCCTGATTCCCTCACCTAGAATGGTGGCGGCAGCAGCCGAGAGCCGAGCGATCGATCAGTTTCGGCATCGCTGGACCCCGGGACAGGTGAGTGTCCATTTATTAAAAGTCAGCAGCTGTAGTATTTGTAGCTGCTGGCTTTTAATATTTTTTTCCGCAGTACAGTCCCGCTTTAACTACCCTTACCACATCCATGGACATCTGACCACTGTCTCCCATGAGACAAAGCTTACAAGAATATCTTTCATCTTGCGGATAGCCGGGGATATTTCTGTTTCAGCAATTTGAAGATTCCAGTGTCCATTCCCATTGGTTGTCCACACAATACAAGCCCGTTTGACTCACAGAACCATGTTCTTGTGGATTCAGACGTTCCCGTAAGCCTCCTTACTTTCGGTGGTGGTACCCCTCACTTTAGCCATACATCAAGGTTCACCGTTTGGATACTCACATAAAGCTTTGAATTATATTTTGAATGTGTCACTTTGATTTTTCATCGACATTGATTAGTCACATTGTTTATCATATTTGCACTTGTTCCTTTTTTTTCTCAATTTATAAGTTGTGAATATTTGGGTTCATCACCCCTTGTTCGATATATGTATCACGTTATGTTTTTTTAGAGTGCTACACTATTTGTTTTTCTATGTTAATGAGAATGATGAATGTAGGTCTACTTGGCAGTGGGGAGGCTCAAGAGATTTTTTTGAGATTCTGATGTCATCTGTTTGCCAGGGTTGTAGAGGACGGGGCCTGATTCTGGTGTAGTGAGGGGGGAAAGCTCACCCAGGGTGGAGGACAGGGATCTATTGTAGACACAAGTGGCTAGATTAGAGCAGGATAGGGGTGAGATTTTGTCATAGATGTGGTCAGTAGCAGAAAAGAGAAGAGAAGGGTTGAAGTGGCAAAGGTTTCTATGGGCAGCTGGACAGAAAAGTGGTGGAAGACTGGGAGAGAGAGCGAAACTAACAAGGTGGTGATCAGAGAGAGGAAAAGAGTTATTGAAGAGGTTGCACAGGGTTTTGTGATCGATGCAGGTTATCTTATCTATCTTAAGACTACAACAACCAAAACATTTTTCTTTGATAGTTAGGATACATCTTTCAGATATTTCAAAGATATAGCTTATCCTAAACATCTCCTCATCATTAAGATAATGAGCTGTTTAGGGGTGTGTGTCCAATTGATGCAACACCTAAGTTTATTTTGCATATGCCTCAAGACCTTTAATTACAACTGATCTGCACATTGGTTTTAACAATTCTTAGCCTACTAATGTGGCTGCAGAATACCTATGGTATTTTAACTAAGGGTTTTGTAATAGAACCCCGGTGTGCAGAGTCTAAGACCCAGCATGCTTTTTCACCAGGGCCCCTGAAGGTGGGGATAAACTTGCAGCAAGCTGGAGCCACGTTGCAGCCCAAGGGTATGCCTAGCTGATGATATGGAGACCACTAGCATATGTAGAGTACAGATAGAAGACATAAGAGGATCTGAGAAACAAGCTATGGTCATGGCAGGTTCCAGACAAACACAAAAATAGGGTAAATCCGGGGTGGGTGACTGGGAAGTAAGATATTGAATACAGTAAATACTAGGCAAACAGGAGCTCATAGAACTAGGCAGTTGCTCAGGCAACGTGGGCTGCACTGATCATGTCTCATATAGGGAAGCAAACTAGGAGGCAGGTCAGGAGTGATAGAAGGGAACAAAATAAAAACCCACAGTATAGCAGGTGAGGCCCATATGTGACCACAGAAGTCAAACACATGTGAAAAGAATCCTAGATCTAGAAGAACTATTGCAGCAAAGGGGTACGAATTACACAGGCAGGAAACTTCAGACTAAACCATGACATAATGGTTCTGTATTGTACATTTTTCCAAAGATATATCCAAATATATCCTAACTTTAATGAACCAAACACTTCACGCTCACCTATTTGTGTGAACAAAGCTGCAACACTCAAAGTTACCAGCGTTCATAAACATACAGTACAATACCAAAAGTGCCACACTAACAAATCACTTGAGATGCAATTCTGATCAAAAGTGTCGGATAAAATAAAATAAAAATATATGCACTTGTAATGTGATAATATAGCAGTTACCCAAACTAAAGTCCAAAATTGGTGAAAAACTATTAAAGCAAACTTTTTTAAAAGTTAATTTAGAGCTCAAGCACCTCATGAAAAAGACTCATTGTGTGAATACCACCACCTCGGATAATAAGGCACTTACCAGATCTCCACTACCATTGGGCAAACAGATGGCTGCTCACCTTGTATAGATCTTTAGATTGTAAAGGGTCAGGTCACGTGGCATTTGTTCCCCTTTAGTAGCTGAGATCAGCTTTAGGCACCTGGCTCAATGATGTTGATTTTTCATCCAACAAACAACTCCAATATAAGCATATACAGCCCATAAAAAAGATACAAAATTATGATAAATAGTGCCCCCTGAATGAAGATCTAAGGCACTTTATTAAAACCATGAAAACACACTCACAAAAATGAAAATAAAATCAAAGGCAAAACAGAGCAGTACTCAAAGTGGGATCACTCCTGTGGCTCACCACTCCCTGTAGAGTACAGCTGAAAGGTCTGATATTTAGACAGGTCTGGCTGTGGCTTGTGTGAAAAGCAATCCCGCACTCTGGATGTGTGCCTCATTAAGCTCCGCCAAATGATGAGGCATACATTCAGAGCGGAGGAAGGGAGTGGTGAGCCACGGAGTTATCCTTCTTGAGTACTGATTTTCTGCCAAGACTAATCATACATTCCTTAACCACTTCAGCCCCAGAAAGTTTTACCCCCTTCCTGACCAGAGCACTTTTTACAATTTGGCACTGCGTTGTTTTAACTGGTAATTGTGTGGTCATGCAATGCTATACCCAAACAAAATTTGCATCCCTTTTTCTTCACACAAATAGAGCTTTCTTTTGGTGCTATTTGATCACCTCTGTTTATTTATGTTATTTTTTGCGCTATAAACAAAAAAAGAGCGACAATTTAGAAAAAAAAAATAATAATATTTTTTACTTTTTGCCATAATAAATATCCCAAAAATGTTTTTAAAAAACAAATTTCTTCATCAGTTTAGGCCAATATATATTTTTCTACATATTTTTGTTAAAAAAAAATCACAATAAGCGTATATTGATTGGTTTGCGCAAAAGTTATAGCTTCTACAAACTCTGGGAAAGACGTCATTTTTATTATTTTTTTTTTACTAGTAATGGCGGTGATCTGTGATTTTTAGCAGTATAAAAATGTGCTGATTACTGTGTAAATGTCACTGGTAGAGAAGGGGTTAACACTAGGGGGCGATCAAGGGGTTAAATGTGTGTTCTGTCAGTGTGTTCTAACAGTATGGGGATAGAAGGAAGGAGAGGAGACATATTGCTGTTCCTACTTACTAGGAACAAACGATATGTCTCCTCTGACAGCACAGGATTTGCATTTTTACACATTGCGCGTGGCCAGTGATGATCGCGACCGCTGATCACGCACATCGGGTCTCCTGCTGTGCAGCGGGCATGCACGCACCCCTCTAGCGGCTCTTAAAGGAAACCCCATACGGGTACGGTGTTTCGCATAGGGAGCTATTCTGCCCCCGTAAATAGACGTGAGCTGGTCAGGAACCAGTTAAATATTGCATGCTTGGACCACTACTTCTTATTTAACACATGCATTTATTTATTAGCTTTCATGAATTTAGTTTACTACTGTTTTGTGTTTGCAGTTTTTAACAAGTGTTTTTGCTTTTTGAGGTAAATACCGCTTAAAGAAGATAGTAAACTGACATTTTCAATATCGCATGCGATATTTGGAAAAAGTGTGTCATGTGACCCAAATATCACATGCAATATCCTTTTAGTGAATTGAACCCATAGTTTCTTGCGACACACCTTTTCGCATCTTCCAACATCTTCATTTGAGGCTCTCAACATTCAGTCACATGACATCTCAGAGCTGCATGATCGGTGCTGGAAAACTTCTCTCTGATAGATGCTTTATTCACAGGTCTGAAAAGGGAAGAGGTAGCTGGCAGTGTGTCAGGTCAGGAGTAGTGTTATAGGTGGAGGGCAGTGTGACAAATCCAATCTAATTTCTTCATAAATTTAGGCCAATATGTATTCTGCTACATATTTTTGGTAAAAAAAAAAAAATCACAAAAAGCGTATTTTGTTTGGTTTGCTCAAAAATTATAGCGTCTACAAAGTATGGGATATATACTGGAATTTATATATATATATATATATATATATATATATATATATATATATATATATATATTTTATACTAGTAATGGCAGCAATCAGCGACTTATATTGTGATACTGCAGTGTGAAATCTGACACTAACTGACACTTTGCAGACAATGAAAATCCATCACATCCCCACTGTCAGCGCTCCATCCAGCCTCTCTTCTTGATGATCGGCTTCTGCTGTGATAAATCAGCAGAATCGGAACCCCAGCAACGTGTATATATATATATATATATATATATATATATATATATATATATATATATATATATATATATACACACATATACATATACACACACACACACACACACACACACAGTATCTCACAAAAGTGAGTACACCCCTTAAACACACAGCTGATACTCAAAAAATTAGAATATTGTGCAAAAGTTAATTTATTTCACTAATGCAACTTAAAAGGTGAAACTAATATATGAGATAGTTCAAGCCGTGATTTGTCATAATTGTGATGATTATGGCTTACAGCTCATGAAAACCTCAAATCCACAATCTCAGAAAATTATAATATTACATGCAATCAATACAACAAGGATTGTACATAGAGCAATATCAGACCTCTGAAAAGTATAAACATGCATATATACTCAGTGCTTGGTTTGGGCCCCTTTTGCAATTACTGCCTCAATGCTATCAGCCTGTGGCACTGCTGAGGTGTTATGGAAGACCAGGATGCTTCAATAGCGGCCTTCAGATCGTCTGCATTGTTCGTACTCGTATCTCTCATCTTGATTCTCTGTGGGGTTCAGGTTAGGCGAATTTGCTGGCCAATCAAAGCACAGTTTGCTTTTGGCAGTGTGGGCAGGTGCCAAGTCCTGCTGGAAAATTTATTCAGCATCCTCATAGAGCTTGTCTGTGCAAAGAAGCATGAAATGCTCCAAAATCTCCTGGTAGACGGCTGCTTTGACCCTGGACTTAATGACACACACTGAACTTCAAGCATCTTGCAGTGTGTGCCTCTCCATTCTTCCTTCATACTCTGGGTCCTTGGTGTCAGGTCACCTAAGGCCAGGTGACAGATACACACCATTGGGATCAGGAGTGCACCGAAAGGTAGTGGACCCTACAACTGCTGCGGATTGGAGTCAGGGTGGTAAAGGAAGGCAGGGCCGCTGGAACACCGACACGAATCCCACCGGGGTTAGGGTGTAAGATTCGCTAGGGCGCAGAGTCTAAGAGCCAGCAGGCGTTCACCAGTGCCTCTAGTGGTGAGGATGGACTGGGCTGCAACTGGCTCCAGGTCATGACCCCTAGGGTCCCCTAGCTCATGCCCACAGTAGGATAGGGATAGTAAGGGAATAAGCCAAGGTTGGGTTGACTAGCAGACAAGGACAACAGAGTACACGCCAAAGGTTCAGGGTCACAGACAAACAGGGATAGTCTAGGACACGCCAAAGGTTCAGGGTCACAGGCAAACAGGGTTAGCCGGGGACATGCCAAAAGGTCAGGGTCGTGAACGGACAGGAATAGTCGAGAATATGCCACGGTTGGTAACGGAGACAAGCGTAGAGCACACAGCAAGCAGGTAACATGAAGCCAAACACACAATGTTGATCAGCAGGGCTGGCCTGCAGGTTAAAATAGAGTTCTCTGATAGGAGCTGGGGTGGAGCCATGCTTAGAGGAGAGATTATAAAAGCAGTCAGGTGAGAGTGGCTGGTCTCTAGAGATGAACACATCCTGATAGGTAAGCTGACAAACGCTATTGCATAACCATGACACTTGGTTTACAAAAGAGATGCAAAATTTGCTCATCACATAACTTTCTATTAATGTGCTTTGATACAGCACTTTGGGAACATCCAACTTCTTTTGCAATTACCTTTTGAGGCTTTCCCTTCTTATGGAAGGTGTCAGCGTTGGTTTTCTGCACAACTGGCAGGTCAGCAGTCTTTCCCATGATTGTGATTCCTACTGAACCAGACTGAGGGACCATTTAAAGGCTCAGGATCCCTTTGTAGGTGTTATGGCTTAATTAGCTGAATCGAGTGGGACACTTTGTGCCTAGCATATTGCATCTTTTCACAATATTCTAATTTTCTGAGATTGTGAATTTGGGGTTTTCATGAGCTGTAAGCCATAATCATCACAATTATGACAAATCACGGCTTGAACGATCTTGTTTTGCATGTAATGAGTCTATTTCATATATTAGTTTCACCTTTTAAGTTGCATTAGTGAAATAAATGATCTTTTGCACAATATTCAAATTTTCCGAATATCACCTGTGTGTATGTGTATATATATATATATATATATATATATATATATATATATATATACACACACACACACATACACACACATACACACACACACACACACACACACACACACAATTCTGCACAGAACAGCCGCCCTGTAGCAGTAAATGTACTATAGGGCGGTCATCAAATGGTTAATGTCACATATGCCAATAAGAGACAGCCAACCCTCAATGATATAAGAAGAAAATTGCGGTGTGGTATTGGGTATCTAGCAAAACTTGATTTGCCGGGTGTGTGAGTATGTTTTTTGAGGATGATGAAACTAAAAATGGTAAAAGGGGAATTGAAAAAAATATCACAGGGGAGTGACATTTCTCTTTAAGGGGAAAAGCTTATACACACCAGGACTGAACAGTGTATTTAATTGGCTTCACTGATGTAACCTCATTATATTTAAATGAGATATATTGCTTAGGTCTGATTATGTTTAAATGAGGTCCTTTAATATAAGATCATTAAAGGATTTTAATTAATTTATACTGAAATTACTTTTTTTGCTTGACTTATTTTATTTTGTGCAAAATATTGGCATAGGAGAAAAGCAATAGCTAACAAAATATGAAGAAAAATAATACATATTATATCTGAAAATCTATTAAGCTGTTCCTGATTTTTATTTAATTTAGTCTACAATTTGGCAGATAAAAAAATGTTTAATTTCCCCCCTTTTGTGTACTCCATAACACTTTTACTGACCGATGGATTCAGCTTGCTATTGTGAATAATGGGGTCAATTCACAAAGCTTTCTACACGTGTAGGGTGCTTTACAATGCATTATGTTCATAATTATATTTATTTTGGTGTATGATTATTGCATTGGTTAATTCACAAAAGAAATGGCATCATGACAGCAATGAAAATAACCATGAGACATTTAGGGTTAATGCACAGGGCTATTAGTAGATGTTTTATGCTCCGAGTGTAAAATGACTAGTGTTTTCTTGTGCCCAGGGAACTGCCTGTACCATATACAGCCTATCTACAGGTGAATTATTATTATTATTATTATAATACAGGGTTTATATAGTGCCAACAGTTTATGCAGCACTTTACAATATAAAAGGAGACAATACAGTTACAATACAATAAAATACAAGTGGATTAAGAGGGCCCTGCTCAGAAGAGCTTACAATCTAATAGGGCGGGGCAAGTGGTACAAAAGGTTGTAACTGTGGGAAATAAGCTGATGGAAGTGGTAAGAGATTAGTTGGAGACATGATAGGCTTCCCTGAAGAGATGAGTTTTCAGGGATTGCCCGAAGGTAGCAAGAGTAGAGGATAGCCGGACCAGTGGAGGTAGTGAGTTTCAGAGGATGGGAAAGGCTCTGAGGAAATCCTGGAGATGAGCATGGGAGGAGGAGACGAGGGAGCTTGAGAGTAGGAGGTCTTGAGAAGAGCAGAGGGGACGATTTGGGTAATATTTGGAGACAAGATTGGTGATGTAGGCAGAGGGGCAGAGTTGTGAATGGATTTTTATGTTGTGGTTAGTATTTTTAATAATTTAAAGTAATTTCATTCGCTGGGTGATTGGGAGCCAGTGTAGGGATTGCAGGAGAGCGTTGGCAGACACTGAGTGGTTGGTAAGGTGGATAAGTCTAGCAGCAGCATTCATTCAGGGCAGCACAGTGGTGTAGTGGTTATCCCTCTCACCTAGCAGTAAGAAGGGTCGCTGGTTCAATTCTCAAACATGACACTACCTGCCTGGAGTTTGCATGTTCTACTGTGCCTGTGTGGGTTTCCTCTGGATACTCCGGTTTCCTCCCACACTCCAAAGACATGCAGGTAGGTTAATTGGCTTCTGTCCAAAATTGGCCCTAGTATATATATGGGGACCTTGGATTGTGGGCTCCTTGAGGGTAGGGACCGATGTGAGTGTGCAATGTACAATGATAGACTGAAGAGGGGATAGTCTATGGCGAAGGGAGTTGCAATAGTCAAGGCGAGAGATAACTTGCTGAGATAATTGCTGAATAGCTGTACTAGCGCATACTCTTGTAAATACTGATGCTTCTTGGCATCAGCATTTCCTCAATTATGCAGGGTTAGAAAATACATTGGATACACATACATGGGTAAACACTAATGCAAAGAATCATTGGTGTTTACAAGAGTATGGGAATGTAAAACCCTTCACTTGTATGGTAGGCTGCATAAAACAGGTGTAGCTAATA
This sequence comes from Lithobates pipiens, assembly GCF_037356315.1. Classification (NCBI taxonomy): domain Eukaryota; kingdom Metazoa; phylum Chordata; class Amphibia; order Anura; family Ranidae; genus Lithobates; species Lithobates pipiens. Next base: position 235,496,173 of record NW_027507784.1, read on the forward strand.
TAGAGCAAAGTGACATGGTCTCTCAAACCCACACTAATATTTAGCTTTGACACACTCCCCAACCAGCTCCATTTATCCCACTAAGCCCTTGAATATACATATATGGGAAAGCATGCAACCTTCTCCCCTTCCTCCCAGCAAACAGTGCTCGCGTCAGGCCCAAACAATGTCAGGGGAGAAGAGCATGTGGTTAATCTATTCGTTGACATTCTTCAACATGGCATTCTGGTGTCTCCACCTCTGGGCATTTAAGTCATAAATATTTGACTCAAGCTGAGAAGTATTTACCACCCCTTCCGAGGTTATTCTGTCCTGCCCAGGGTCAGAGACAAGATTAAAGTCTCCCATGATAATGACATTGTCATTGTTGAGAAAGTGGCTATCATAGAGGTTATGCAAAATCTTTAAAGAGGCCTATATCTTTTCTTAAAATGGAAAACTAGTAAACATATAATAAGAGAGTTTAATCCCCTAATATTCCAAGCATTCCATATTTTTAAATGGACATAATGAAAATGGATAATATGGACCTGGGGAGTAGACACAAAAAAAACCCACAAAATAGACCTAGATGAGACATAGCTAAGGAACACTAAATCAAGCGAGTAGATACCACTTGAAAGGCCATAAGTGAAAACAGGCATAATATAATACACAAAAAAAAGAAACAAAAAATTCAACTCAGGGACTGCCACACCCCATAAGAGTGTACATTTAAGAACCTCCCAAGACTCTAACAATTTAGTAGCGGTAATAAGAAGCCCAGTAACAGCATTGCCTCAACAAAGTAGAAGGAGGCAGTGCAGTCAATTGTTATTATAGCTGAAGCATAAAAAAAAAAAAAGAAAAAGCACATACAGGAGTCAACTTGTGTAGTGTCCAGACATTTAGCAGCTTCCTCAGGGGAAACCACACTTGTTTACCATCCTGGACCCTCAATTTGGCATACAATAGTTTAAGCCCTTCACACAAAGCTTGGCTGTGATGGCATCAAATCATTTCCTCTGTCACTGTATCTCCACAGAGTAATCTGGGATGCTTAGGAGCTTGGTATTTTCATACTTCAAATCTCCCTGGTTACAGGCTTCTCAGGAAACCAGATCATGATCCCTAAAGTTGAGGAGTTTGAAAATGAAAGTATGAGGTGGAGCAACCAGAGGACCTCTGACAGGTGGAATAGGATGGGCTTCTTTGACTGTAAAATATAGTGAACATGTGGGCCGGAGTAGGAGTGCTTTTAGCAGGTTTTTAGTGAATGGCACAGGGTCTGACTTTTCTGAGCCTTCAGGGAGACCAGGGATCCTAAGATTATTTCAGATTACAGTTTTCAGAATCCCTTGTGCGAGCCCCTAGGTACTTCACTTTGTTTTCCAGGTATGGAGGTGAGCAGGTTGTTCATTTTGTCTTGTCTTCCAGAGAGGAGACCTGTTGTTGTGTGTCAGCCATATGCTTCCAAAAGCTATCTAAAGGCCCATACACACGATCAGACTTTTTGACAACAAACATGCAAATTAGCTGTTTTGGAGCAACATCTGACAGTGTGTACGCTCCATCGGACAAACTTTTTTGGTTTTGTTCGCTGTGCAAATGGACAAACTTTCTGGCAACAAAAGTCAGATGGAGCAAAGTCTGATCGTGTGTACAGAAAACCATAGGAATTTTGTACAAAGTACAAACAAGCATACTCAAAACCAATGCAAAAGATCAGACAACAATACAGAAGTTGACCAAAGGTGGGGGTAAAGAGCAGAAAAACCACATGATTTGTTGAAAGTTGGCTGAAAAAGTCCTGCCGTGCGTATGCAATACAAGTTCTTGGCCGACGCCCTTTGTACAAACATCTACAGGAAAGTTTGTACAAAATTCCGATCGTGTGTATGAGTCTTTAGTCTCTCCACACCAACCCGCGATCGGATAGAAGAAGATAATTTTTGGCTGTTAAAGCCCTTTGGCAGTTTGTGATAGCCTGCATCAAGGCTTGAAAGGTAGTGGAAGTTTACATTGCAGAGTCTAGAGGCGATATATGAATAGCCATGGGGGAGCTGCTGACTTCAGTTCTCTGCTGCTGTCAGATCTCCTGTTCTGCAGGATGGAGCCACACTGCATCGTTTAGTCATGTCCCAACCAACCATGTCACTGCTGATGGAAGAGAAGAGCTGGGTGAGAGTGGTGTAAGCTCGTCCTGCACCCTTAGAAAGATGGATAAAAACAGCCAGGCAAACGGCTGTTATCTTTACTGGTCCAACTAGCCGATTTTGTGTTTACCCTTTTGCTTGACATCACTGCTGAATCAGGGGCAGATTCAGGGGCAATTGCCCTGTTGCCAAGTATTACACTGACATGTCACTTGCTCTGCCTGAGTCTCTCTCTGTCTCACATCAGCCGATTAGCGGCGCTGAGAGAGAGACTTGTCTAGTGTAATTACACCACACTGCCGGTCTGCTGCTGGACACCTGGACCAGGAGGAGGTGGGTGGAGCAGCGCCGCTGGCTTGGCCTTTTCCCTGCACTGGTTACTAGCGCCTGGGCCACCTGGTGTCTAGCAACAAATGATGTCAGTGAGTCACTTCTGACTGGGAGTCTCAGAGCCGACGTGACAGGAGCTGGAGCCTCAAATATGGGAACAGTTGTTGCTGCAGTCTAGACAGAGTTCCTTTGGCCTTGGGAAGACAGCCTAACCTCAGGTTTTAAAGTAGTGATGTGTGTGTGTGAATGCTGTTAATCAGTTCCGCTAACTGCACTAAAATGTTCAGCATCCACTCCACAGTCAGTGTGTTGACCCCCTACAAATTCTTGGTAAAAGAAAAATCCCAATAAGCGTATATTGATTGGTTTGCGCAAAATTTATAGCGTGTACATACTATGGGATAGAGTTGTGCCATTTTTATTCGATTTTTAGCAGGACTGCAACATTGCAGCGGACAGATCGGAGACTGAACTGACACTATAAACACTTTTTGGGGACCAATGACACTAACAAAGTGATCAGTGCTCAATATATGTACTGTCATTGTACTAATGAAACTGTCTGGGAAGGGGTTAACATTGGGGTGATCAAAGGGTAAACTATGGGTGTTTGCTAACAATGTGGGGGATGGACTCACTAGATGAACAGAGTGATCCGTGTTCCTGGTTAGCAGGAACACAAGATCACGCTGTTCATCTCTGACAGAATGGCGGGCTGCCATGTTTACATCTGCAGACCACTGTTCTATCTCTGTGGGGAGCAATCATGGGTGGCCGGCGGACCTCACTTTTGCCAGACCCACTGATTGGCTCCCTCTCTGCCTATTGCACAAAATGGCTTACAGGTATGTATTTTTGTGCAATAAAGCTGACCTGCTGCAGTATATATACTACAGCTGGTCAGCAAGTGGTTAATCTAATTATAATGCAGGATATTGATTTAAATGCGGAGCTGCAGAAGAGCAAACAGTTCTTTAATCTGGCCACCTGAATTTATTTCTAAATATACATTTTTGAAACATTTGTTAAATCAATAAACCTAACACTGAATTTTAAACACTGACATGGCAATTGAGCAACATTTTTCAGGGTTTAAGTTAGGACTGTACGATACATTAAATACAGTTCTGTAAGCAACACCTTATTTTCTGGTAGTGCCCCTCCCGAGACTAGACTCTGGTTCTACCTTTGTGCATAATGCTGAAGGACCCTGTGATGGGCTCCCCCAGCAACCCATGAAAGTAACATGGGTACTGCAGACCAGACCCTCCCACACTACTGAGCGAAATAGGAAGATATGGAACCCAGCATGTCATGTAAGTGAAGTAGAGGTAAGGGGTGAAGTGGGAAGGGATTGTATTTTCTAAAGATGAGCAGAGTTGGGTGAACAGTTGAAGCCGAGCAAAAGTTTGGTCCGAACATCGCCTGTTCGCCCATTAGGCTAACACTTTGTGGGGCACTTGGTGGGATGTTCACCCACTGAGCGCCCCACAATTCACTGCGCACTGCATTCTAAGCCCTGATTGAGCAAAGCTTTGCCCAATCAGGGGATAGTGAATAGCTGGTTGTTAAGGAGTGGGCCAGAAAGCCAGCTGCTGCATCGTTAGCAATGGATAAGTCATTAGCTGCCAATCTGCTTCCCCGCAAGAAAAAAAAAAGGCATAGGGGCCCCCGACAATCCATGCCAGACCCTTATCCGAGCATGTACCCCAGCAGGCCAGGAAAGAGGGGGACAAGTGAGCGCCCCCCTTCCTGAACCATACCAGGCCATATGCCCTCAACATGGTGGGGTGCTTTGGGGCAGGGAGGACAGGGGACCTAACAAGGGGGCCCCCATATTGCAGTCCCCCACATAGTATCCCTACTCGTTTACTAAAAAAAAAAGTGTCAAAAAAAATTAAAAACACATACACAGTTCTTGACAATTCTTTTTATTAAGAAATAAAAAACAACGTTCCCCGATGTAGATCCATCATCGATCACACTGCTGCTGCCACCTCCGCTGGACCAAGAAAAAGAAAAACGCTCCGCCTGCAAAGAAGGCTAACCGTTGTCTGCGTGCTCCGCCATCTAACAGTTCTTAAGTAAGGGGCAAGTCCACCTGTTGATGTCATCAGGTGTCACTGCCCCATCTGGTGTCACTGACCCAGCATGCACCAATCGGTAATGTCACACAGGAGAGGTGCCACCAGGTGACGTCGCCAGGTGGCTCCACCCCTTACCTATTTAAGAATTGTCAGATGGCGGGACGGGCATATGGTGGTTAGTCTTTGTCGCAGTGGGGCTTTTTTCTTTTACAGTTACGGCGGTGGCATCAGCATCGTGATTGGCTATAGATATACATGGGGGGACTTTTGTTTTATTTCTAATGAAGGAATTGTCAAAAACTGTGCGTATTTTTATTTAGTTTTTGGCACTTTTTTTGGTGATTCACAAGGGGGGCTGGGATCTGGGGGCCACCTTGTTAAAGGGGGCTTTCAGAGTCCGATAAGCCCTCTGCCCGCAGACCTCCACAACTAGAGCCCAGGGTTGTCGGTAAGAGGCAACTTGTCCCCATCTACATGGGGACAAGGTGCTTTAGGTTGGGGGTTGCACCAAAGCATCACCCCATTTTTAGGGCATGTGGTCTGGTGTGGTTTTCTGACCTGCATGCTCAGGTAAGGGTCTGGTAAGAATTTTTTTTTAATTTGGCGTGGGGTTCGCCTCAAAATCCATACTAGACCCAAAGGGCTTGGTATGGAATGAGGAGACCCCCACATAATTTTCTTTAACATTTTTGTATTGCCAGCAATGGTATTGTATTGCCGGAAAATGTAACATGATTTTTATATATATATATATATATATATATATATATATATATATATATATATATATATATATATATATATATATATATATATACACATACATATATATATATATAGTATATGTCAGTTTTGCTGCGGCCGGTTCTACACATGGTACAGATGTGCCAATTTACAGGCAGACCAAGGAGACCCCCCCAGGCACTATATTTAATGTTTCACTTTAAAGTGGTTGTATACCCACATTTTTAACTTTTACCTACAGGAAAGCCTATAATAAGGCTTACCTGTAGGTAAAAAAAATATCTCCTAAACCTGTACGGTTTAGGAGATATTCCCCTCGGTATGCGCCGCTGACTGCAGCGGCGCAAGCGCACAAGGGGTTTCTCGCCGTCAAAATCCGGCAGCAGCCGAGCGGCCGGACTGAGATCTCCCGCGCGCATGCGTGGGAGTGACGATATCGCGGCTCCGGCCACTCACAGCGCCGGAGCCGCGATACCCGGAAGAAACGCCGAGGGAGCATGTCAGCTCCCTCGGCGTGGATCGGGCCAGATGTCAGGGCCTCGTTCTAAGGTAAGTATTTCATAATGAGCTAGTATGCGGTGCATACTAGCTCATTATGCCTTTTGCTTTGCAGGTTTAAAAAAAAAAAAAAAAATGTGCGGGTTTACTACCGCTTTAAGCGTCATTAAAATCACTGCTCTTTAAAAACAATATTTTTTAAAGTTTTTTTTGCATTGGTACATGTCCGGCAGGGCAATACACGGGCCCCCATACCCTTTTTATGACCAGTAACTTGCAGATCTTTAAATATTTAGGAGTTGTTATTACCCGTCAAGCTTCTGAATTAATTTCCTTGAATTTGACTCTGATTTTGGAAGATATTGAGTTACAATTGAATGCATAGAAGTCTTTACCATTGTCTTTACTGGGACGTATCAATCTTTTAAAAATGAAAATTATACCAACATTTATGTACTTATTTAGACATTCCCCCCAGTAGCTTCCTATGTCCTTTTTTCAAGACAAAACCAACTTTTTTCATCTTTTTTATGGGGATCGAAGAACCCCAGGTATAAATTAACCACCCTGATGTGCCCTTGTGGCCAGGGAGGACTAGCTTTTCTGGACTAATACTCAGTTGGTTACGGCCACATGGTTGCTGAATTCTGATATATAGAATTCCTCAAGCCGACTGAAAGCAGCAGTAGTAGGTTCTATAGATGCTCTTTAGGCCCTTTAATTTAGGTGACGTAAGGCACCATATCAGTTGACTCCTTCAATGCTTTATCATCCCAAATCATCATCATCAGCTTTATCATCTTTATTATCCCAAAGGTGCATTTTCTCCAAGCGTCCCTCTATGGCTTAATCCTACTCTTCCACAATTTTTTAAAGCACCAGAGCCTATTGCATGGACTAAATATAATATTAAATTACTTTCCCAAGTGATCACTGATCGGAAACTATCTGCTTTTTCTGCACTTACTTTGACTTTCAATGTTCCAATTTCCCATTTATTTAGATACTTTTAGCTTCTCCATACTTTTCATGCACAATTTCCACAGGATAGTTTAATGATTAGACAATCTACTTTAAAATTAGTGCTTAGGTCTGAGTGCCTGGATAATTCTATCTCAAGATTCTATTCTCATCTTATATTTATAAATTTCTATCCTGCCATTAGAGGCTCTTAGAGTTAAGTGGGTGCAAGATATACCAGATTTAGATATAGAAGACTGGAGGGGTGTATGGAGTTTTCCTTTGCAATCTTTGAGAGATCACATGATCAAATACAAATTGGTACATAGAACATACATCACACCACACAACTTAATAAGATAAATCCTCTGTGCTCTTCAGAGTGTTGGCAATGCGGAGTAATTCAGGGGGATTTTACACATATATTTTGGACCTGCCCATATATGGCTATTTTCTGAGTGGAAGTGGTGGATTTATTGAATTCTATCACTTTCACTCCTTTACCGGTATCAATGTCTGTCTGTTTATTGGGTTTGAGACTATTTTTCCAACAGTGTCTCAGCGAGTGTTTGCGAATATAGCATTATTTTACGCAAGAAAAGCTATTGCGTAGCATTGGAAGAAACCTCAGCTCCCCTATGCTCTCATATTGGAAGCAATTGGTAAATAATAATTTTCAACTGTATAGAGATACTTACATGAATAGGGGCTGCCCTAGTAACTAAGATGAAGTGTGGGCAAAGAGGCTGAACAAACCGTATACAGCATTGAACATGCATGGGGTCTATTGTCTATAATAAGTGCATTCACATATGAGAAATGTTTGGGGTCATTGGTGAAAGAAGACATTTTTTTCTCCTTTTCTGTGGGATTAATAACTATAACTATATTAATATATTCGATTTTGGAAATCATATTATTATTATATTTTTAGTTCAATGTGTATAACGTTTTGTTGTGTATTTCTGTGTTTTGTTTGTAATTAATGAAATGTAACTGCTTACCACCCGCCGGCCATCATATGACGGTCAGGCGGCGTGGCTCTTGTTCTGGGCGTGCGTCATATGATATCCGTCCATTTAAACAGCATGTGCACGATCGTGTGTGAGCAGCGCTGTACCTTTGGTGGCGGCATGTCACGGAAAAACTGCTCGCCACCGAGGGGGGGTGAACAGCCATTGGGCATGGCCATTTACCACATGATTGGCCGTGATGAAGTCACGGCAGATCACAGATGGTACCGCCCCATTTTTCACGGTGCATGCACATGATCACGAGCGCACGGCGGTGGCGGCGTGTCCCCAGGAACACAGCTCGTCACCGACGCTGGTAAACAGCCATTGACCGGCTGTGATCCTTTCACATAGAGAGGTAACAAGATGTTACTGGGTTCTCCTCCTCACACACCGATTGTGTGAGGAAGAGATTGCTGTAACATCTCGTTACCGGTTACAGTGTACACCAACACACACACTGCCCCATCAATAAAGAGGACCTGTCACCAGCCATCAAAGTACCTTTCACCAGCCATCAAAGTACCTGTTACAGTCCATCTGAGTACCCGAGTACCTGTCACAGTTCATCTGAGTATCCGAGTAACTGCCAAAGTCCATCTAAGTACCTGAGTACCTGTGACAGTCCATCTGAGTACCTGTCACCGCCCTTCAGAGTAGCCGAATACCAGTCACCAGCCCATCAGAGTACCCGAGTACGAATACTATCAGTTAATTAAAAAAACTGTATATTTCTATCCTTCTAATGATATACAGTTTTTCACTCCGTGAAAACTAGCTGCCTGTTTTGAATAGTAGAACTCTTGTGGAAAAAATAAAAAAATGCAATGGACTGTAATATAAATCTTCCCTCACCTTACTCTAATTAATATATGCCAGTGCTGCTTCATGGACTTTAATTGCCTTTATTGGACTATACATATTCATTGATTCGCTGAGCAACTTTTTTGGGGACGGTGTGAGTCTAGTACAAATAATTTTTTCCAACTAAAGCACCTTGTCTTTATACTTCATCCAGGCAGGGTATTTACAGGAATTAAGATAACGAGGGGTCATCTGTTTTTTTATTGATTAAACTAGTACACTGCAGGAATGAGACTCAGCAGAAACAGTCATGCGGCTGCTCTGGTTAAGTCTATTTTGTGATTAAATTATAGTTCACCAATAAAGCTTTACATACTTTTGCTAACTATACTGTGGTTGACCCTCCTCCCTTTTACACCTTTTGGCTACATCTTTTTGTCCCAACCATGTTTTGATTATACAGAGTATCCGAGTACCTGTCACCAGGTCATCAGAGTACCAGAGTACCAGAGTACCGGAGTACCTGTCATCAGGCCATCAGAGTACCTGATTACCTGTCACCAGGGCATCATAGTACCCGAGTACCTGTCACCAGCCAATCAGAGTACCAGAGTACCTGTCTGCAGCTCATAAAGTTACCTGAGCACCTGTCTCCAGCCCATCAGTGTACCCGAGTACCTATCTGCAGCCCATGCCTCATAGAATATACGTTGGGGTGTTTGCTTTCCAAAATGGAGTCATTTTGTGGGTGATTCCACTGTCCTGGTGCTCCAGAATCTTCAGAAGTGTGATAGGTAGGAATGAAATGAGATGCGCAATTTATGCTCCTAGAAAGCCTAAAGGTACTACTTCAATGTTTGGCCTCTGTATGTGGCCAGAAAAGACAAAGCAACAGGCGCCTCTTAGTAAGACTGTTTGAAATTTAATAGCGAGATGCATTAAAACACTCACATGTAAGTATCTGTTATCAGGCACAGGGAAGTCCAGTGTAGTCATATTCGATCTCTGCAATCAGGATGGCGTTATGTTCTGTTTGTCCATGCAGCCAGCGTCCTGTTTTGGTATTCAGGCGGGATCCAAAGCGAAGCTTGGAGTGCAGCCGGACAGTCACAGAGAGGGTTCAGTGAAGTGACGGTACTGCAATAAAGCATCGCGTTTCTGAAAATGCGCACCAAGGGAATACATGAGGTGCGCGCTCCTTTCTCAAGCTAGGATGTATAGGCTGTATGTGGCCTATTTATGTGCCTTGGTGGCGCTTCCACCTAGTGGTGAAATTCAATAGCGCTGGCTGTGTGAACACAGAAGCAATATGATCGTAGTAAAGGATCAAATGATAATGGAGAAAGAATAAAGTGTGGTATACATACATATATTTCACTAGAAACTAGAGCTGCACAATTCTGGCTAAAATGAGAATCGCAATTTTTTTGCTTAGAAAATAGATCACGATTCTCTCACGATTCTCGCCGCATAACATCATCTTTCACATTAAATCCAAAAAAATTGTGCCAACGTTACTGTTTATTTTTTTATTTATTGAAGTGTATTTTTTCCCAAAAAATACAGTGTGACATAAAATATTGCAGCAATTGCCATTTTATTCCCTAGGGCAGTGATGGCGAACCTTGGCACCCCAGGTGTTTTGAAACTACATTACCCATGATGCCCCAGCACTCTGCAGTGTAGTTGAGCATCATGGGAAATGTAGTTCCAAAACATCTGGGGGGCCAAGGTTCACCATCACTGCCCTAGGGCCTCTGCTAAATATATATATGTTTGGGGGTTCCAAGTAATTTTCTAGCAAAAATATTGATTTTAACTTTAGAAAGAAGTGTCAGAAAAAGATTTAGACTTCAAGTGGTTAAACTTCCTGCATTTACATGGTTGAAAGCTTGGCAGACTGCCCAGATTATTTGTTTACACAAGAAGTTCTATCCCTTTGATCTAAGAAGTAAGTGTTGGTTACAATGTTTCAAGTTCTAAACTTGGCAGATTGCCCGGGATGCTTTCTTTTGACAGCTGAGTGAGCAGATAATATCTCTCCACTTGTTTATATGAAAGAATCACCTACTCTCAGCGAAAGAGATCGTCGGGGGGGGGGGGGGTGGGAATCGAGATCGCGTTTTTTTAACGATTAATCGTGCAGCTCCACTAGAGACTTTTACAGAAGATAACATATAATACTGGTGATGGATATTTTGATACAAAAGAAAACACGATATAAACAAACAATTATAAAAAAAATTATGCCCATACACTTAAAATTAATACAATTCAAATATCTATCAATCACAAAATAAATCAATTGTGGGGTGTAATTTTTGCTATATACATGTTATGTGTTCGAAATATCTTATAAATTGACAACTTTGTGTAAAAAAAAAAAAAATACGCACAATTTCCAAAAACTTCTGGAAAAAAAATGAACCGTTCAAAAGACTCGTAATGCCTCATAGATTATATGTTGGGGTGTTTGCTTTCCAAAATGGGGTCATTTTGTTGGCAATTCCATTGTCCTGGTGCTCCAGGGCCTTCAAAAGTGTAAAAGTCTCACACATGTGGTATCGCCATACTTGGGAAAAGTAGCAGAATGTATTTTGCAGTGTAATTTGTTGTATGCATATGCTGTGTGTGAAAAATAACCTGATAACGTGACAATTTTGTAAAAAAAAAAATCTTTTGCAAAGAATTGTGGGAAAAAATTACAACTTAAAAAAAGTTCACCATGCTACTTACTTAATACCATGGAATGTCTAATTTCTAAAGAGGGGTCATTTGGGGGGTATTTGTACTTTCCTGACTTGTTAGTGTCTCAAGAAATGAGATACACCTGATGTACTGAAGGCCTGATCAGATGTGATCAATTTTCAGTGATTAGCACCATAGTTTGTAGACTCTATAACTTTCACAAAGAACAAATAATATACACAAATTTGGGTTATTTTTACCAAAGCTATGTAGCAGTATAAATTTTGGCCAAAATGTATGAAGAAAACTTACTAATTTGAAAAATTTTATTACAGAAACAAATAAAAACTGTATTATTTAAAGCAAAAAGATAAAAAATCTTAAAATTTTGTACATCTTTACAATTTTACAAATTTTTAAAATTTCATAAAAATTTTTGTGAAAAAAGGACACAAATTTCATATGGGTACAGTGTTGCATGACTAATTGTCATTCAAAGTGTGAGAGCGCTAAAAGCTGAAAATTGGTCTGGGCATGAAGGGGGTGTAAGTGCTCTGTATTGAGGTGGTTATTTAAAAAAAGATTTATAAAAAAAAAAACAGTTCTTGTCGATTAAGAGAGTTTAGTGTCCCTTTGAGGTATACCATTTCTTTTATGGACATCCAGGAGAAGTTATTAATTTACCATGTGTAGAAATCAGAACAGTTTACAACTCTCATAATAAGCTATTATTTGCTCACAATCATTATACATCACTATTAGTGATGAGTGACTTTACTGGGGTTTGATTCATAAAGAGTTTAGTAAATCCATTAGAAAGAAAGGCGCGAAACATGAATTTTGCCCTAACCTGTAATAAAGCCATTGTCAGGTGAATTGTGACCCCATGAGGCAATGCTTTTGGAGGCTTGTGCCATTAGAAAATAAATTTGATATGGCTTTGATGGTCTACTTGGTATGCTTTGGCAGCATATTTTTTGTCTGTGGGATTCATTTTTTTTACTATAAGCTTGGCTTACTGAAAGCATCAACACCACAATCTTCTATTATTTGAATTTAACAGTTAGGCCTCTTTCACACGGGGCGGATCCGTGATGATCTGCCCCGTGGACATCTGCTTGCTCAGCGGTGATCACTTTGTCAATCCCTGCTGAGCAGGCAGATGACAGGTCCGTCTCTGCACACTGTGCAGGGATGGACCTGTCAGAGCGCCACTCTCCCCTATGGGAGATCGGATGACAACAGACCGCAGAGTCCGTCATCACCCGATCCGATCTGCAGACGGATGGAAAAGTTGGTTTTTCCTCTGTCATACTTTTTTGGATTGGAGCGGGTCGGATGTCACCGCTGACATCCGACGCTCCATAGAGGTCTATGGAGCATTCGTTCAGGTCCGCCTAAAAAAACTGACAGGCAGACCTGAACGGATTGTTTTTCTGAAAAAGGCCTTAAAGTATTTTCTTTTACATTTAGGTTTAGCAACAAAAAATGTGTTAAATACAGAGTATAAATCCACAGGAAGGTGTCTCCTAAATAATTGCACAGCCTTATGTGAAAAGGCATTGTTTAGTAGAAATTAGCCAGTGCCAGGCAGATTTTTATAAATAAGAATTGGCCCAAATACTTAGACACCATTCAAAGGCATGTGTTTCCAGCAAAAATAAATTAAACTTCATTCTGTTCAACGGGACAGTTTGTGAGAAGCTAGAATTGAGGCACAAGGCAGGTGTTTTCCTACAATACAATTTAGAGCATAGTCTCTCAGATACAGTTGTTGGTGGGTTTAAGGAGAGGAGAAGAGTAACACTAATGGAAAACAGACTTCTCTGCACTCAGCAGGAGGTACATAACAAAATCTTTGTGAGACAGCCACCTATCTCTTATGTCCTGTGGCTGGATTGGATATGTTTGTCTCCTATTACATCCACACTTAGCACCACTGCCTCTGTATTTATTAAGTGCCTTAATTTAATAAATATATCCAAGCCTTTTTTAACATTCTGCACTAGCGGAGGCTTTTTTCTCCTTTTCTTCCCCTATTAATGCTGTGGCAATACCGGAGTGTTCCAGGACCCATGTGTGGAGGAATTTAAAAGGGAGAAATATTATTGGCTTCACTTGCAGTATATATCAGTCCAAACATGACCCTATCAGAAGATGATGATGATGATTTGTTGATGCGAGTTATTATATAGCCATAAGGTGAGAGTTCTGGGAGACCATAATCCAGGAGAAACAAATGGATTTTCATACAAATAACATCACTGAATAGTATCTCCTATTTATAATAGTAGCATCCAGTCACATATTTGGACTATTGCTGCTTTGTGACTTGGAGGATACATCCACTTATTGTGTCTAAACACTCGGACTATCCAAACATTTGATAACATTTATTTATTTTTGAATCCATTCATTTTTTATCTGCTGGTTTATATTTGCTGTCATTCATGTGATTAGACCTATTAGCACCATTTATCACTATTTTCATATGACACTTTAGTTACCATCCATCATTGTATAATATCTTTAGCACTTTACACTTTGGTCACTTTTTTACCTGTATTTAATTGCACTTTGACACTTTACTTATTGGATTATTGTTGCTCATTCTTCATGAATTGAATTATGAAAAATGAATTATTTCCCTTAAGTGATTTTTTTTTTTCACATTGCGTGAAATCACTTCACCTGTACTTTTTGGCGGCACAGTGGTGTAGTGGTTAGCACTCTCGTCTAACAGTAAAAAGCGCCGCTGGTTCGAATCCCAACCACGACACTACCTGCCCAGAGTTTGCATGTTCTCCCTGTGCCTGTGTGGGTTTCCTCCGGGTACTCCGGTTTCCCCCCACACTCTAAAGACATGCAGGTAGGTTAATTGGCTTCTGTCCAAAAATTGGCCCTAGTTCAAGGATATGCAATTAGTGGACCTCCAGCTGTTGCAAAACTACAATTCCCATGAGGCATAGCAAGACTGAGAGCCACAAGCATGACACCCAGAGGCAGAGACATGATGAGACTTGTAGTTTTGCAACAGCTGGAGGTCTGCTAATTGCATATCCCTGCCCTAGTATATGAATGAGGACCTTGGATTGTGGGCTCCTTGAGGGTAGGGACCAATGTGAGTGTGCAATGTACAGGGATAGGGACAATTGTAGGCACTCACTCAGGTTGAACTGGATGGACTGGTGTCTTTATTCAACCTTACTAACTATGTAACTATGTACCCTTGGTTTTGTGTTATTGTGAACACTACTAGATTTTGCTGCAATCATTTGGATTTATCACTTTATTATTTCGAAGATAGACATTATCATACAATATTTCTAGTAGCGCGAAGGACACTTGCTCTAGGATGATTGTACAACATTTTAGCCCATTGAACCATCCTTGGGCCTATTTCCAATGTCTCTAATGTGCTCATCATAAATCCCCAGTCTACCCTATTAAATAACTTTTGGCATCTATTGACATATTGAGTAGAACTGGGGATATTCCTTAATTTAGTTTGTGCAGCAAGAGTAATGTTCTCACACCATTATCTCTTCCTCCTCTTCCAGGGATGAACCTGGCCTGTTCTGGGTGTACCCATTTGGGCATCAGATCTTTCATCGTGGTGGTCAATATCTTTGCAAATAACTTTGTATCTGCATTTTAAATGTAATTATTATTAATTTTTATTTTATACAATACGTATTATAACAAGCCACACAACAAATGCTGCAACCGGCCACAAACTTGCCGGTACACTACAGAAAAACAATACAACATAAACGTTATCACAGAAACTTGTGATACATCCCCCCTAACTTTGCCCAGACAGGTACAAAAATGTTCCTACCTCCAGCCGGAGACAGTCTACTATAACACAAGGCTACAATTCCCCCCCCCGTGTTCTATCAGATATCCTTCATGGGATGGTTACGCTCTCCACCCCCCCGCTCCATAGTGACATGGCTAATTAAGGAGAGTTGCCCCTCCCCAACTGTGCAGTGTGCAAATTCTACAATCACTCACTAATCTTCTAGCCCTTCAAAACAATTGCCCTTCCATGTTATCATAGCTACAAAAGGATCTTGGGTTATGTCTCAGGTGTGGTTAATCTGATACCGTGTCCATGGAAGCCATCTACCCCCCCCCCCCCCCCCCAAATCTTCTAAAATTTGTTCAGAGCCCTCTGCTCAAGTATGTAGCCTTGTAAAAGGGTACTGCCTTGTTGATCAATGTTTCCAAGACTGTAAGGTCAGTGACACAGAGCTCTTCCATGAAAGGATAATGCGCTTTTTAGCGTAGAACAGTAACAGGGTAAGAAGGGTCCGTATGGCCCTGGTAGTGGCCAAGGGCTCCACTAAGTGTAGAAGACATACTTTGATGGACATAGGGATAGATATTGCGGTGACCAACCTTAGACAGGAGGCAATGGCTTGCCAATACGATTTAATTAGTGGGCATTCTCAGAAAATAGGCATGAAGTTAGCTAAGGGTACAGCGCATCTCCAGCACAGGGAGTCCTGATTCCCAAACATCTTTGCCAGTCTAGCCAGGGTGAGGTAGATTCTGTGTAGGAATTTGTAATGAATCAGTCTATCTCTGCTAGATACTGGAACGTGGTCCCCCACATGTCGTCCCAATCGTCTCTGTCCATCCCCGGAGCCATATCCTCCCAAGCTCTCCTGCAAGGCCCCAACAGGAGGGTTGTTACGTGGAATAAGTCTTTATATAGGCAGAAACTGTTTTTTGCAGTGATTCACTGCGGGTTTGTAGCTCTAGGTCGGTGGGCTCAAGGGGCTCACTACCAAATTGTGAGCAAAAAGCATGCCGCAGCTGAATATACCTGAAAAAGTGTGAGTTTGGCAGATCATATTTCAGTTTTAATTAATCAAATGACAATAAAGTACGGTTTGATACAAGGTGAAGCAAGGTTTTGATACCGTATTTTGTCCATACCACTAGACCAAGGTAACCAAAAAAGTGGTTTAAATTGGGGTTCCTCCACAGCGGGGTATTAGGGAAAAGTCTGGTTGAGCTAGGCTATCACCCTCCCTGGGCCATGACCCATGCCTTCATCACTGAGTGCATGGAGGATGTCAGTGGGTGTGGAGCTTTTAGACCCCTGTATACCAAATGAGACAGTGCCTTGTAGGAGCCCACACAGGTCGCTTCCAGGGATACAGAGGCATCATCTGGAGGAGCAGTCAGCCAGTGGTGGGCCACCGCTAACTGTCCAGCAAGGAAGTATTTGTGGAAATTAGGAACCATGAGGCCCCCCTCTCCCCATGGCTGTTGTAGTATTGCTAATTTGAGATGGCGGATTCCTCCCTGCCGCAAAAAGGAGGAAATTGTGGTATTGATTGATTTAAAGATGGACTTGGGGATCCAAACTGGGGAATTCCGAAGGTTGTACAATAAAAGGGGTAGAATTTTTCATTTTTATCAAGTTCATCTTCCCGATGAAAGACAGAGGGAAGTTTTTCCAGGCCTGAAACTTCTTGGCTATTATAACAAGCAGCGGGGAAATATTAAGATTGATGAAGTCAGACACAGAGTTAGTGATCTGGAGCCCTAAGTATTTGATTTGGGACACCCACTGTAGGGAGATGTTGGGGTCAGCTTGTTTGGGGATAGGATGAGAGCGCAAGGGGAAGTATTTTGAATTTAGACCAGTTAACCTTGAGACCAGTGTGAATCTGCCTAAGAGTGCCAACGCAGCCTGTAAGGAAGGTTCGGTGTCACTGACAAACAGAACCAAGTTGTCCGCATAAAGTGCTGTGGTTTCAGTTAGGGTGCCTACCTTAATGCCCTGAATTTTGTATCTGCATTTAACAAAGATATCAGTCTAATGTTCGAAGAAAGGGTTAAATCTTTCCCTTCTTTGGGTATAACTAATAAAGATTCCCTCCTCATCTCAAGGCTTGTTCCTAACCTATCCATATATGAACAAAATTTTGATGTTAACCGTTCTTTAAATCTTTTATAATAGACTGCGAATCCATCCGCGCCTGGGTTCTTACCTGTTGCCATATTTTTTAGGGCTACATTCATCTCCTTTTCCATTATGGGTTCCTATAGGGCTGATTTTTTATTTTCTCTATAAAGTTTACAGATTTTCTCTTCTTTAGGGCTTTTGCTAAATATTTCCCTGATTTATTTCCCCATTGATACTTTTCTTTGGCCATTCTATTATAAACCCGCTTTTGTTCAAATAACTCATTTATGTATCTCTTTTTATCACCAAAATATGTTGCACCTCTAAGTCTGCTTTTTTTTTTTTTTATGTTGTTGTTCAAGTTTGTGGATTTCTTTTATTAACCACTTTCAGACCAGACCATTTTGCTGGCTTAAGACCAGACCACTTTTTTGCGTTTCAGGACTGCGTCGCATTTAACTGACAATTGCACGGCCGTGCGACGTGGCTCCCAAACAAAATTGACGTCCTTTTTTCCCCACAAATAGAGCTTTCTTTTGGTGGTATTTGATTCCCCTGCGGTTTTATTTTTTTGCACTATAAACAAAAATAGAGCGACAATTTTGAAAAAAAAACGCATTATTTTTTACTTTTTGTTATAATAAATATTCCCCAAAAATATATAAAAAAACATTTTTTTCCCCTTCAGTTTATGCCAATACGTATTCTTCTACATATTTTTGGTAAAAAAAAAAAAAAAAAAAAAAAATCGCGATTATTGATTGGTTTGCGCAAAAGTTATAGTGTTTACAAAATAGGGAATAGTTTTATGGCATGTTTATTAATAATTTTTTTTTTTTTACTAGTAATGGCAGCGATCAGCGATTTTTATTGTGACTGCGACATTATGGCGGACACATCGGACATTTTTAACACATTTTTGAGACCATTGTCATTTATACAGCAATCAGTGCTATACAAATGCAGTGATTCCTGTGTAAATTACACTGGCAGTGAAGGGGTTAACCAGGGAGTGGCAGTGTAGGGGTTAAGTGTTCCTAGGGGCGTGTTACTAACTGTGGGGGGTTGGGCTTTGTGTGTCTTTAAGATCTTCTATTTCTGAGGCATGTTATCTAATTTTTCTTCTATGTCTTCTACTCTTGTCAATATTTGACACAGGTCAAACCTGTGTATTGTTTACATTTCTGTCTTAAGAGACTGTTTCAGCTTGGCAAACATATCTGCCATTTCTGCCTTTGTTGGCAATTGTGCTTTTGTGCTTTTATCCTTTGTTCCTCCGCATTTTTAATCTCAGTGTCACTATCAATCCGTAACTCCTCCTTTGATTGGTCAAAAGCACTTGTTCCCAGTGATTGCCTGCTTTGCCCACTTTTATTATTTTCTTGGGTCTGTTTCCCTCAGGCTCCTAGTTGCTTTTCAGTAGCCACAATATCTGGATTTCCTTCCTGGGTCATATATGTTTTTATAATACTAGGGCTTGCACTTACTTTAGGGGAATTTACCCCCCCCCCCCCGCTTTAACTGATTCCCCCCTCATTGCAGAGATCTCTTTTATTTTATATATATATATAATTTTTTTGTAGGGATCCACTTATTTGTGAATTCTTCGGTTTACTCCCTTTACTCTTTATTTGGGAGACCGATTATTTCAGGCTGACAGATTTTCCCGGCTTTCAGTTTTTACATGCCATCTTTCTATTGTAACACCCTAGAGAATAAAATGGTGGTCGTTGCAATACTTTCTGTCACACCGTATTTGTGCAGTGGTATTACAAACACACTTTCTTTGGAAAAAATAGTTAGCCCAATTTTTTTTTATATTGTGAAAGATAAACGCAGAGTAAATTGATACTCAGCATGTCAAAATTGCTCGAGGAATGGCCACAAGCTTTTACCCTTAAAAATCTACATAGGCGACTTTTAAAAAATTCTACAGGTTGCATGCTTTGAGTTAAAGAGAGTTACAGAGGAGATCTAGGGCTAGAATTATTGCTCTTGCTCTACTGATTGTGTCAATACCTCGCATGTGTGGTTTGGACACCGTTTTCATATGTTGGCACTACACACGTATACGTTCGCTTCTGCACATGAGCTTGGCGGGGCGGGGCACGTTCAAACAAAATTTTCTTCTAATTTATTTTATTTTTTTATTTTTACACTGTTTTTTTTATTTTAAATTCACTTTTATTCCTGTTACAAGGAATGTAATGTAAACATCCCTTGTAATAGAAAAAAAAAAAACATGACAGGACCTCTTAAATATGAGATCTGGGGTCAAAAAGACCTCAGATCTCATATTTACACAAAAATGCAATAACATTTTTTTGTTTTTTTTAAATGATTTAAAAAAAATGGCTCTTTAAGAGCTATGCAGTATCATGGAGATGAGTGGGGCCATCTTCCCCTCACTCATCTCCATGCACAGCCAGCGAGAGGACCGGATCACCTCTGCCGGTGCCGACGGCTCTGGTAAGCGGCGGAGGGCATCGGAGCAATAAAAGTGATCTTGCGGTGAATACGCCGCAGAGACCACTTTTATCTTGTTGCTGACTGCCGGGTGAACACAGGGATACTGGGGTTATGGCAGCTAGCTGTTGCCATAACAGAGATATCAGTTCTCAAAGTGAGGATGTATATCGGCGGTTTGCAAGTGGTTAATACATCCACAGTATCATCAATTGATTTTGTATATATCATTTTTTTTACAGATCTGAGCAGCAGTGTTTTTTTTTTTTTTTTTTACTAAACCTGTTATTCCTTTATATAGCATATAAAACGTAATATTTCAGAATGCCATATAGATGATGCAACCAAACTGTGTTTCATGGACTCACCACTCTAGTGGGGGGGGGGGGGGGTTATGGAGGATGCTGGGAGCTGTAGAGCTGTAGAGGTATTTGTAGGAGTACAGAAATGTGCAAAGGGGTACAAAAGTGTGCTGGGGTGCGGAGGTGTTCTAGGGGTACAGGGGTTATTATGGATGTGAGGGGAGTATAGAGGGGGTAGAGGGGCATGCTGATGATAGGTATAGAGGCATTCTGGGGGGTATGGCATTACACATTTTATATGTCCCACCCCTACTTAAGATACATTCTCCCCTTACAATTGATGGCTGAACACATAAAAAAGGGGGACCTGATTTGTTTTGGAAAGGCAGGCAACCATGCAGGAAGGGGCCCTGCTGTGGGACCACAATAAAGGGCCCTGCAATGGGAGTAAAGGGCCTGGATCAGTGGCAAGGGCCCCAGGATGGAGGCGGGGGGGGACCCTTCATGCTTTCTTGTACCGGGGCCTGAGGGTTCTAATTACACCTCTGGCTCCACTAATTTCAACAGGGCCATTATACAGATCTCACTTGGCACACCTTACAAAATTCGCCACTTATTGAAACTTCTGCTTTAAAAAATCCAAGCCTCTGGAGCAAGTTATTGTTGGGGATACGCATTTCAATTGCAGGCTTGCAGTGGCATTTTCATTCTCCAGTCACCAGAATTACTTCAAGATCTCTTCTAATTTTTGGATGTGACATCTATCCCAATCGCAGATTGATTGTAAAGGTTAATTTTTATTTTTATAAACAAACATGTTATACTTACCATCTGTGCGCAAGGGTTTTGCACAGTGGCCTCTCTGGGGTCCCCCATTGACATAGACAGCAGGACTCAGCCCTGCCCCCTGCCCTGTGTCACTGGATTTGATTGAGAGCAGCGGGAGCCAATGGCTCCTGCTGCTATCAATCTATCCAATGAGGACCAGAGGCAGCGGTCGGAGATCCTGCGCTCGTTCTCATCGCTGAAAAGATGGGGTTCAGGTAAGTAAATGGGGGGACTCACTGATTTTTCACATTAATGCACAGAACAGGACAGGTAAATGTCCTATTAATAAAAGCCAGCAGCTGCAGTATGTGTAGCTGCTGGTTTTTAAAAAAAAATTTTTTTGGGGGGGGGGGGGGGGGGCGGACCTCCACTTTAAGGTGAAAAACCTTGAGGGTTCACAACCCCTTTAAGTTACATATTCTTAAAGCCAGCTGAAAGAAAAACTCTACACACAAAAAAACTCAACATTTTGTACTGCATTAACAGTTATCTGAGCAACAGTAGCAGGTCTACCCAGCACCTGCTCAGTAGATATATATGTAAGGAAATCAAAGCTTTTCCTCACGTGATGGGTTGTTGACTATGATGGGAGTGGCTATGACTGTAGATCACCTACCAAATAAAATAACACCCTGCTCACAGCAGTGGCAAATGTTATGCGTGTTTTTTTTTTTCTTCATGATTAGATTAAACACGATTTGAAATTGTTATATAAAAAAAAAAGTCTATTAAATACTTAGCTACATAAGAGGCTTACAAACAGATGTTGAGGAAACTCACTCCCCATAGACTCAATGAACAATGATCTGATGTTCATTTTGTCAGACATGATTTCAGCAGCATCATCCTTTTCATCCTGCTGGGGGCTGGCTCTGGGTCTACTTATCCTGATATGTTAAACCATAACTAATCCCCAAAAATGGTATGTATAGGCTTATTTTTATGTGGCTGCATTATTTTTTATTTTTAAGGCTAAGTACATTTTCAGCAAGTACAGAAAATATCTGTTGATCTTGCCAGGAATGCAATGTTTTTGTCACGTTCTGTGAGCTGAACTAAAAACAATCTTATCTTTTGTCTAAAATTTACATCAGCGCTGTCGCACTTTGAAAGACAATTGCGCGGTCATGCAGCACTGTACCCAAACAACATTTTTATAATTTTTTTCACACAAATAGAGCTTTCTTTTGGTATTTAATCACCACTGTTTTATTTTTTATTTTTTGCTAAACGAAAAAACACTAAGCATTTTTAAAAATATAAACGTTTTCATAGTTTGTTATACAATTTTGCAAACGGCAATTTTTCTCTTTCACTGATGGACACTGCCGAGGGTGCACTGATGGACACTGACGAGGGTGTACTGACGAGGGTGCACTGATGGACACTGATGGGCACTGATAGGCTGCACTGATGGGCCCTGGTGAGGCGACGCTGATAGGCAGCACTGATAAAAGGAAGAAATGGCTGCATTCCAAGATGATGAATATGAGTCCTTTATTAATCCATCTAAGTGACACAACACAGAAAAACGACAATCAAGGCAGACATGTATCACAAAGTATACTCATAATCGGGGCGCTAGACCAAATATCAAACAATAAAAAATGTGAGACTAGTGATCATACAATATCTAAAATGGTACATAACATATCACAAATAACTGCAATATACCATAAAAAGTTGCAAACAAAATAAAGTGAACAACAATAGTAGGGGAAGTCCCAATTAGGTGCTAACACCAAACAAAGGAAATACAGATAGATAAATAAGTATAAATCCAAAAGTCCAAAGCAGTGGGTTTTTTTCAGTGAAAACCTTCTTCTGAATCCATAAACAGAACAACTGCTGGGATCTTCTATAACGTAATAAAACAATGTCCCTTCACCAAGAATTTATGGACATAAAAAAAACACCCCACTTGTGAAGAAAATAGATGTCTTCTTACCAGATGCTGTTGACTACTTTAATTAAAAAGATAGTCAAATAGGCTTATGCAGGGTAAAATCCCTGCTCACATGGAATCAGGTGGACCTCCTATGGACAGAAGCTTCCCCTCATAGACTCAGATGGGTCATAAAAAAAGCCAAACAAAAATCCATAGCGCAATACCGTTTAATAAAACATAAATTATAAAACATAAGGCCAAATGGCTGCTTACATATGTTGGTGCACAACCTGGCACTGGGGCTGCTTGCTTAAAACAAAAAGTTTTCGTAATGGATACGTAGTTCCTCGTGGTATAAGGCGTGCGTTCCACCGAAGGGCAGCCGATGACCAAGGACGACCGGAACTAAACGTAAACGAACGTGACTGGATACCGCCTCGACGTACGTTTAGTTTGACACGTCATCAGGAAGCGTACCCAGTCACAAAAATGAACGTTCTTTATAGTGTCTCGATCGATCCAACAGACCAATCGAGAAACACTTAATTTAATGCGCAGCCTCAGTCCCACTTAAGGCTAACAGCAATAATAATTCAAATAAAAACGAAAATCACAAATAAACATTTGTAACATATCATCCCGAACAAACGAAGGGATGAATTAGAATAAAAGAAAATTAAAAAAGGTGAAATTTAAAAAAAGGGGGCACTACTACTAATCCAATCGGTTTCATCATTGAAAAAGCAGAGGGGATAAATTGCTTGTGATTTACAAACCAACCACTAGATGTCAGTCTGTAATATAGAGATAAATACCCCTTCATCAATAAAAATAAAAATAAAAATAAAAAGAGGGATAGTTTTTATCTGATTACTAATTAAAGGTTTCTTCAAAAAACCATATGTGAAATTATTAAATATATCACTGCCATTATCCAAAAAGGAAAACTGGCAATCTCTCTGGTTAACAGATGTGGGGAAAAAAACCCAACCAAAACCCCCATACCAGGCCAGAGAAAACGCCAAATAAATTCCAAAGTGGAAAAATGGCAGAAAAATAGCTGAGTCGTGAAATACGGGAAACTTTTTAGTCATTAGACAAAAAACAATTCAGATCAAGTTCTATGTTCATTCCTAGAGGTTGCATAGTTTTTAAATTGTATATCCACTTCGTTTCGTTCTTTGATATCTCCCTTTTCATATGGGTTCCTCTCCAATGTTTAGAGATCTTATCGATCCCATAAAATTTACAGAGTGCAGGGTCGCTATCGTGATGTGTTTTGAAATGTCTTGACACGCTATGGTTGGGAAATCCTTTCTTAATATTTGTAAGATGTTCATTAATCCGAATTCTTAGCTGTCTGGTAGTTCGACCTACATACTGCATGGAACAGGGGCATTCCAGCACATAGGTAACATGGTCTGAATTACATGTGATTAATGGTTTAATTTTATACTCTAGCTTGGTGACTTGGGATTGAAACTGAATAATCTTCCTTGATGAACCGGGTCCTCTAGTAGTCTTACAAGCTTTGCATCTCATGCAATAGTGGAAGCCGGATCCATCAAGGAAGGTTACAAGTTTTTTTGGGGGGTCGGGGACATTACGGGCTAGTTGGTTTCTCAAACTCGGTGCCCTTCTATAAATAAATTTGGGATTCCGCGGGATAATGGAAGCCAAATCATCATTATCCCGCGGAATCCCAAATTTATTTATAGAAGGGCACCGAGTTTGAGAAACCAACTAGCCCGTAATGTCCCCGACCCCCCAAAAAAACTTGTAACCTTCCTTGATGGATCCGGCTTCCACTATTGCATGAGATGCAAAGCTTGTAAGACTACTAGAGGACCCGGTTCATCAAGGAAGATTATTCAGTTTCAATCCCAAGTCACCAAGCTAGAGTATAAAATTAAACCATTAATCACATGTAATTCAGACCATGTTACCTATGTGCTGGAATGCCCCTGTTCCATGCAGTATGTAGGTCGAACTACCAGACAGCTAAGAATTCGGATTAATGAACATCTTACAAATATTAAGAAAGGATTTCCCAACCATAGCGTGTCAAGACATTTCAAAACACATCACGATAGCGACCCTGCACTCTGTAAATTTTATGGGATCGATAAGATCTCTAAACATTGGAGAGGAACCCATATGAAAAGGGAGATATCAAAGAACGAAACGAAGTGGATATACAATTTAAAAACTATGCAACCTCTAGGAATGAACATAGAACTTGATCTGAATTGTTTTTTGTCTAATGACTAAAAAGTTTCCCGTATTTCACGACTCAGCTATTTTTCTGCCATTTTTCCACTTTGGAATTTATTTGGCGTTTTCTCTGGCCTGGTATGGGGGTTTTGGTTGGGTTTTTTTCCCCACATCTGTTAACCAGAGAGATTGCCAGTTTTCCTTTTTGGATAATGGCAGTGATATATTTAATAATTTCACATATGGTTTTTTGAAGAAACCTTTAATTAGTAATCAGATAAAAACTATCCCTCTTTTTATTTTTATTTTTATTTTTATTGATGAAGGGGTATTTATCTCTATATTACAGACTGACATCTAGTGGTTGGTTTGTAAATCACAAGCAATTTATCCCCTCTGCTTTTTCAATGATGAAACCGATTGGATTAGTAGTAGTGCCCCCTTTTTTTAAATTTCACCTTTTTTAAATTTTCTTTTATTCTAATTCATCCCTTCGTTTGTTCGGGATGATATGTTACAAATGTTTATTTGTGATTTTCGTTTTTATTTGAATTATTATTGCTGTTAGCCTTAAGTGGGACTGAGGCTGCGCATTAAATTAAGTGTTTCTCGATTGGTCTGTTGGATCGATCGAGACACTATAAAGAACGTTCATTTTTGTGACTGGGTACGCTTCCTGATGACGTGTCAAACTAAACGTACGTCGAGGCGGTATCCAGTCACGTTCGTTTACGTTTAGTTCCGGTCGTCCTTGGTCATCGGCTGCCCTTCGGTGGAACGCCCGCCTTATACCACGAGGAACTACGTATCCATTACGAAAACTTTTTGTTTTAAGCAAGCAGCCCCAGTGCCAGGTTGGGCACCAACATATGTAAGCAGCCATTTGGCCTTATGTTTTATAATTTATGTTTTATTAAACGGTATTACGCTATGGATTTTTGTTTGGCTTTTTTTATGACCCATCTGAGTCTATGAGGAGAAGCTTCTGTCCATAGGAGGTCCACCTGATTCCATGTGAGCAGGGATTTTACCCTGCATAAGCCTATTTGACTATCTTTTTAATTAAAGTAGTCAACAGCATCTGGTAAGAAGACATCTATTTTCTTCACAAGTGGGGTGTCTTTTTTATGTCCATAAATTCTTGGTGAAGGGACATTGTTTTATTACGTTATAGAAGATCCCAGCAGTTGTTTTGTTTATGGATTCAGAAGAAGGTTTTCACTGAAAAAAAACCACTGCTTTGGACTTTTGGATTTATACTTATTTATCTATCTGTATTTCCTTTGTTTGGTGTTAGCACCTAATTGGGACTTCACCTACTATTGTTGTTCACTTTATTTTGTTTGCAACTTTTTATGGTATATTGCAGTTATTTGTGATATGTTATGTACCATTTTAGATATTGTATGATCACTAGTCTCACATTTTTTATTGTTTGATATTTGGTCTAGCGCCCCTATTATGAGTATATTTATAGCACTACAGGTTTTTTTCTTGTTTTTCTAGGGAGCAGCTATTAGTGTTTCATTTAGCACATATTTTGATTCATTGATTATTTGATTGTTTAATTTTTCATACATTTTTTATTACTAATTTTAGTGGCGCGGGGTTTAATAGTTGCTGTGTTGTCAGCCACTCTTTTTCACATGTATTACACAGTACCATATGATTAACCATTGCACTGATAGGTGACACTGATGAGGAAACACAGATGAGCACTGATTGGCACCACTGCACTGCACCACTGCACTGATAATCAGTGCCCTGATTATCTGTGTAGATGTCCCTTTTACAGAAGCTGGTGATCGCCTCTCTTCTCTTCTCCTCTCCTCATGCTGTCAGCATGAAGAAAGCAGTGCCGATAATCGGTATAAGTTTACCTCCATGATCAGCTGTGATTGAAAACAGCTGATTACGTGGTAAAGATCCGCTGATCAGCTCTCAATTTGTGGTCAGCAGTGTCCAGAAGTCACTACAATCACAGAGCGTGCCGTCCGCGCCCAGCAGTAGGCACAATCATGGGAAGCCGTCATATGGCGGTGTCCCAGAAATGACCACACTGTAGCCATCATTGCGCTAGAGCATGGTTGACAAGTGGTTATTAAGCATTTACGATTCAGAAAAACTGTGAAAAAATGTATTGTTGTTAGTCAACAGAATTATTCCAATTGCAAACACAATGACTTTAAGACTACAGCAAATCCCCAAATGCATGTTTACAATGTCAAATCCATATAAAACTGTTCCAGCACTACCAAAATAATATCTTCAATCCAATCTACCCTGCAAATTCTAACTTTTTATTTTATTTTATTTTTTAGTAACTATGTTTTGTTATGAGTATCAATTCTGAGTACTTATAAAAAAGCTTACTTGAAAATAAGTATAACAAGTGGACTACAACAGTATTTAAAAATAGTACAAAACTGGGACATTGCATATGTTGCCAATAACAAAAAGTGCATTTGATGAATTCTTAAGTATATTTAAAAGACTGATGGAATGATAAAAAAACTGTCCTATAGAAAAAATGAACAGGAAATTAAAATATATTGATTACCCTTGGATAGGGATGAGCTTGGTGTTCGAGTCAAACGCATTTTCAACTCAAACACCGGCTGTTCGCCGTTTGGCGAAGCCAGAACTCTGTGGGCCGCTCAAACCAAATACGTTGGTACGAATGACCCACAATGCACTTTGCCATCACAGTGCATTGCTGGCTCATGATTGGCCAAGCATGCACTGTGACCCCGCATGCTTGGCCAATCACAGCATTGGCAGCGAGGAGAGACATAATTGGCCACAGGCAGGATGCCTGTGGCCAATTATAGCTCAGGCTGTTTAGTACACGCCCCACACTATATAAGGGCGCTAGCGCGGCGGCCTTGTGTAGTGTTCCGATGTCTGCTGGAGTTAGTGGGTGCTGTGTGCCTCCAGCGCAGTATACACTGTATCTACCCTTTATTGTTGTTCTCTAATTGAGCCATCTGCAGGAATTAGTGGGTGTTGTGTGCCTCCAGCACAATATACACCTGTGTCTACTCTTTATTGCTGTTGTTCTCTAATACAGCCATCTGCAAGAGTTAGTGGGTGTTGTGTGCTTTCAGCGCAGTATACACCTGTATCTACCCTTTATTGCTGGTGTTCTATAATAAAGGCACCTGCAGGAGTTAGTGGGTGTTGTGTGCCTCCAGCACAGTATACACCTGTATCTACCCTTTATTGCTGGTGTTCTAGCATACAGGCATCTGCGGGAGTTAGTGGGTGTTGTGTGCCTCCAGGAAAATATACACTACCCAGTTGCTGGTTTTCCCATCTCCCTGCAGGCCATTACCATGTCTGGAAGGCCAACAAGTAAAGGCAGACAGACATGAGCCAATAAAAAAAGAGGGCAAGCAGGCTCTGTGTCTAGAGACAACAGTGCTGGTTGTGGATGTGGTGCATCGTCATCAGCATGTGGCCACGGGACACGTTTGTCCTTATTTTCGGCAGCTGGACGTGTTGAGCCGCGTCATGCCGAAAACTTGGTAGAGTTGATGACCAAGCCCCCTTCATCCTCCTCAACCTATCTCACCCAGGCTCAGGGAATTAGAAAAGCAGCTGCCAACGCATCCTCTTCCCTCGTCTCAATGTCATCATCAGTCACTTCTTCCCTAGACCCACCATGTCCTCCTGAGGAGTCCCCTGAACTGTTTAAGCACAGTGTTGGGTACATGCTCCAGTAGGATGCCCAGTGTTTTGTAGGCTCTGATGATGATGATACGCTAGATTAAGGCAGTAGCGTGAGCGCAGAGAGAGGGGATGCTCAAGAAGGACAGCAATCTGGCAGTCATGTTCCACAAGCTGCAGCATACTGCCAGGTTTGCTCCAGTGATGAAGAGGGAGGGGATGATGAAGTCACTGACTCTACGAGGGTGCCTGGTAGGAGAGAGAGGAGGGGGCACATCTCCAATTAGGCAGGATTCCCTCCGGGGCCAGCTTAGGGGCAGCACACCAACTGAATCACACCTCAGAGCTCCGCCTCTGCAGGGAGCTGCCTCTGCGCGTTATTCCAAAAGTTCTTTGGTGTGGGACTTTTTTGAGATGAGTGCATCAGATCGCACCGCTGCTATTTGAAACATATGTCTCAAGCGTATCTCACGTGGCCAAAACATCAACCGCTTGGGCACCACATGCTTGACCAGACATATGTTGACCTGCCATGCATCTCGCTGGCAAGCGTACCTTAAAGACCCACACCAAAGAACAAAGCAGACCTCTCCTTGCTCCTCATCCACTGGGATCTTCAACCCCACTAGACCTTCAGTCCTCTCTGAAACCTGCACCGAGAGGAATGAAGGCCTATAATTAGGTGTGTCACAGCCAAGTGCTTGTGGGCACTCTGCTAGCAGTACACCCACGTCCGATTGTAGCAGGCAAATTTTTGATGCAATGCTTTGCAGCAGGGCTCATTTCTGCACTCCAACTAGAGTATCTGGGAGAGGTTGCAGTGTTGTGGCACCAGCAAGCAGTGCCTAAGGCCCAAATTTTCAGCCCCTGTTTAACAGGGGCATGCAATTACAATTCTTGATATAATATTTCACAGCAGGGCCCGTTCCTGTGTCCACGAGAGTAACTGTGAGCAGGCCCGCACTGGCCATAGGGCAGACCGGGCATTTGTGCATCAGGCCGCACAGCGGGAGGTAAGCGGCGACCGCGGCCTGAACATGGGTAACACAGGCTGTGGCCGCTGCTCGCCTGCCGCTAAACGGCCATGCCGGTGTCATCTCTGGTGGCTGCATGGGCTGAGCTGTGTGCCTCTCTCACACACAGCTCAGCCTCAGAGCCGCGCTGACAGTTCCGCTCTCCTCCTCCAGCTGTGGATGTCCGCGCGGTGGGAGGAGCTGCAGGCTGTTGTCAGGATATTCCCCCTTTGCTCCCCCTCCCCTTCTCATGACGGCAGCAGGGGAAGAGAAGGCTTTCCTGTCTGTTCGTTTTTCTCTCCCCATTGGCCACAACAGAAGCAACTAAAGGGGCATCATGGCAAATATAGGCCCAGAGATAGGTGGCCCAATTGTTATCAGCAGGGAGCAGACTACAGTCCGCAGCAAGCCAGAGAGAGAGTCACACTGTACCGCACCACGAGCGAGAGCCATGCTATACCCGCACCACCAGAGCGAGAGCCATGCTATACCCGCACCACCAGAGCGAGAGCCATGCTATACCTGCACCACCAGAGAGAGAGCCATGCTATACCCGCACCACCAGAGAGAGAGCCACGCTATACCCGCACCACCAGAGAGAGAGCCACGCTATGCGCTAGGACATCTTGCGGCAGGCAAGGAAAATCTCGGCCCATTTCAGAAGATCTTACACGGCCCATTTCAGAAGATCTTACACGGCCATGGCTCGCCTTGCTGACATTCAGCGGCGACACAATCTGCCGGTCAGACGTCTTATTTGCGATTACCTGACGCAATGGAACTCAACCTTCTATATGCTTGGTAGGCTGCTCCAGCAGAAACGTGCAGTTAACGACCACCTGTACGAACTCTGCGGCAGAACAGGTTCTGGGAGCTTGTTTTTTTTCACTGCGTCAGTGGCTGCCCATGCGCGACGCATGCAGACTTCTGCGGCCATTTGATGAGATCACCAAACTGGTCAGTCACAGCCATGGTGCCATCAGTGAGATGGTACCTTATGCCTTCATTATGGAGCGTGCATTGCATCGTGTCATTGATCAAGCCGTGGAGGAGCAGGAGCAGGAAGATGAGGAAGTCTCAATGCTGGATGAATTCCCAGGTGGGGCTAATTTATCTGAGACAAGTGAACAACAGGAGTCTGAAGAGGAGTCAGAGGAGGATGGTGCCAGGGTGGATGAGGAGGAGCAAGAAGAGCATGCTTTAAACCTTTCTGGGATCCCTGTTGTTGGGGAGTGGAGAACGAGGAGGATGACATTATCCTGGATGATGAGCAGGAGCCAGGCCACCACACCGCTTCCAGTTTAGTGCAAATGGGGGCCTTCATGCGCCAGTGTTTTAACAGGGACCTCTGTATAAAAAGCATAAAGGTCAAGGACCAGTACTGGGTGGCAACGTACTTAGACCCCCGGTACAAACACAAAATGGCGGAAATGTTACCACCGTCACAGAGGGCTGTCAGAATGGAGCACTTCCAGGCCTTGCTTCGGGAAATGCTGCATTCTGCTTTTGCGTGCGCTGGCAGAGGAGGAATTGCCACTCCCAGAGAAAGAGTTGTGAGTACCAATCCAACAGGGCCTGCAAGAAGATGGTGGTTTGAAGATGTGTTGGTGACTTCTGATATGAGGTCATTCTTTCAGCCGACCCATCGACAGGTCTCATCCGGATCCAGCATCAGGGAACGCCTAGACCGTCAGGTGTCCGACTACATCGGGTTAATGGCCGATGTGGATGCTCTGAGGAGGGATGAACCCCTGGACTACTGGGTGGGCAGGCTTGACCTCGTGCCAGAGCTTGCCCAATTTGCAATGGAACTGTTGGCTTACCCCTTGTCCAGTGTCCTGTCTGAAAGGACATTCAGCGCAGCAGGGGGATCGTGATCGATAAGCTTACTTGCCTAGCTCAAGACAGTGTTGACTACCTCACATTTATAAAAATGAATGAGGCATGGATCTTGGAGGAATTCAACACATGTGACCAGTAGACCATGTATATGCATAATTCTATAAACGGTTTATTTAATCGAGCACACAGACCTTTTTTCTACCTTTTGTGGTAGTATGGTACCCCACCAGTGGAAGGATGCAGGGTTATCAACCAGGCAGGTTGAGGGGCTCCAGGGGAGTTGTTTGAGAGGAAACTAGCTTTTCAGTTTCCTCATAGTTTTCAAAAATCCAGTTTGGGACCTGGAGCCCGGAGATTCCATAGTATTATGGGTGGGACGGAATCTCCAATCCTGGGACCGGGTTTTGGGAACAGACAGAAGTCTGGCTGGTTGATTGCACAGGTGGGTCCTGGGCTTATAACGGAGCCAAGACCATGGTTCTGGGCTCCACCCTCCCGAGGAGTCCAGGCAAGCAGGGGAGAAGCATGCATGTCTGCATGGTATAGCCAGAGGGCCCAAAGCTGTGGGCTGAGCAGCAAAGAAGAGAAAAAGAGCTACAGTAGTTGTACGGCATCCCTGTTATAGGGATAAGAGGGCTGAAGTGTAAGCCTGAACGGCGGTATTGCTGAGGAGAGCCAGGTGGCTTGGCATTTTTCATTTTTATTATTACGCTGTTGCTGTGGAAAGCTGAAACCCCTGTGTGGGAAACCCTCCTGCTGGACTTGTTTTGTTTTACTTTTAATAAAAGTGGGCCAACAAGCCCTTAAATGGCCTAACTGGTGTGGACTTGGCTCACTGGTGTGCTCTACACAGAGGCTAAATAACCCCCAAATATCACACTTTGGCTCACTTCCTTGTACAAAAAAAGCACACCATACTATATGCCCATACCCTCCTGTTTGAAGAGGTTGAGCGGTGTCATATTTTTGGGTCCCGCAGCGAGTTGCTGGTATCAGTGCTGCTGTCAGTGCTCTCTATCATGGTGCTGGTGTCAGTGCTTTCTATCTCTGTGCTGGTGTGGTGTCAGTGCTCTCTATCTCAGTGCTGGTGACAGTGCTCAGTCTCTATCGCGGTTCTGGTTTCAGACAGTGAGGGAGATAGCAGTGGAGAAGCCAATCAGCAGGCAGTGCCAGCACCATGGCTGAGGATCAGCCCTGGACTGGCACCTCCGGACCACCCCAGTGGAGCCCTGCATAGGTGGGGGTAAGGGCCGGGCAGAGGGAGGGGCTCAAGCACAGGTTGGCACACTGGGACACTGGCACAGGACTGCGCTGCCCTGACTGTGGCACTGATCATAACAAGTGTAGCGCACTACTCCCTTGGGAGCTGCAAAGTATGTTCATTACCTTTCTGTTAACTTATTCCGTTCTTTCTCCCCATGCAAAGATCCACAATCAGCAGATAATCTGTGAAAACGTTATAAAACTTTATTGCTTGAAATGTAAATGATGTTACATTGGAAGCAGAGGATATGAGTTGCCTCTAATAATCTGGTTCCTGACTCTGGTGTATTTATTTCTGAATTACTCCAAAATCTTTTAAGGTGGCAATCTAAAGGCCAGCTGTATTGGAATGTGTGCAGTGCCTTAAAGAGTTAATAACAAAGAAATAGTAAAAATGTATTTGTTCTCATTAAGTGATGATACAAAATATTTAAAAAAATATATATAAAAATATGAAATAAAGTTAATCAATAAATGGATAGTTGGATATAGTGTTAAATTAAATAAATCGATGAATAAATAAATAGGTAAAGTGAGGAATTAATTACATTTTACCACCTTAAAAGATTTTGGAGTAATTCCCAAATAAAAACACCACACTACAGAACCATTTATCCTTTTAATGTTTCTTTTTATCTTAATACAAGTAGATACATTTAGGCAAATTCAATGAGAAGCTCTCTTAGTTTTGCATTTCATCTATTTAGGTATAGCGCCACGCCTACCTACATTTTTTTTACATTACCCCATTCCATCCAATCTGGCTGGAAATAAATGGTAGAGACAGCTCTTCCTCCTAATTGAATATACAAAAATTATCCATAGCGCAATCTCACCTCTTCTTGGTTCCTGACTCTGTCTCTGTGTACTTTCCTTTGCTGAACCGACCAGCATCACTCTGAAAAATGCTTTGGGTTATGGATCTTAAAAGTCCCAGGCCTCACCGCCTACCTTGACTCCTGAAATCAGCCCAGTGCCAGTTCTGGAAAGTGTCCCTCACTAGGTCCTTGGACACAAGTGAGTTTGATGGATACGCGCCACTGGGTTGTACTCCGTCTGCTCTCTCCCATCGACAGTCCATGATTGCCACAGAAGGCCGATCCCAGTTTCCTCCATCCATTTTTCACCTACTTCCTCTTCCGCATGGTCTGGTACATCCCAGGCTGGGACGCCCTGTTTTCTCCTCCAGATTACATGTGTGGGTTATCCAGTACTGAGGTCTCTGAACCCTCAGGCCTTCAAACCCACTCCTGATATCCAGCACTGAGGTCTCTGAACCCCCAGGCCTTCAAGCCTGCTGCACGCTCACTACATCTCTACAGCTTCTCATTCTCCTCCTTCTCCAGCTCCTCCCCAGGAAGCATGTGACCCCCAGCTTATATGCGAGTCCTGCCCCTGCCAACACAAGTTAATGATTGGTCCAGAGCTCTGCATACAAGCTGCCTGCCACTCCAGTCCCAAGTCCTGCCTCCCTTTCAGAATATTTCCACTGAAAGTTAAAGGAGATCTTTCTGTGCCAGAGTGTAGGTGGCTACACCCCCCTCAATTCTATCACTCCCCTCTACCAAAATAAATTTTGCCAGGGCCTAAAAAGTGTAAGGCCCTGGCCAAATTTACCTATCACTACCTATGAAACCCTATCTAGCACCCACCTAAAGGGGGTGGGCGCTACACAAGAAACTATCTCCTGCATTCCTGTTTAAAGACTGGTTTTGCTGACATCCTTTCTGGCTCCAGATCCTGCTTGCTGTTCCACTACTTTGATCCCTGACTTCTGCTTGACTGACTATCCATTCCGGTTACTGAACTTTGGCTATGTTTTGACTGTTTGTTCTTTTTACTTTTATTATTCAACAAGTGTGATTTAACTGTACTTCTGTCTCGGTCTGATTTCATGGTTTCTGGCAGGATTATAGGTTCATTTATGGGTAAATCATTGTTTTTGTTATCGGATTGCATTATTTTAATTCCTTTTTAATCAAGCTAATTAGTGGGGATCACTTTTTGAGCAGCAAGGAGTTAACGGCTTCCATTCCATTTTCCTGTCCCATTGCTCTACCCACTCCATTTAAACTGATCGGCTGCCAATTCTTGTGACTTTTATAACGCACATGTGTGCGAAACGCATAGTCATGGCAAACGCACAGCTTGTGGTCCATGCTGGTTTCCAAACTCACAAAGGTTTTTGAGTCTATCAGCGCTGTATGCCACCCACACAAGCCTACCTGACCTTACCTCGGCTCCTGCCTCGCAGCTTTTACACTTGGATCAGGGCAACTTCACCCACCCATAGGAGCAGCCACATGCCTGCCTGCACACCACCAGGGGAGGGTAGCTTCTCATCTGACCGTGGCTTCACCCGATCCTTTGTCAACACATCAGTTGGTTTGGCATACTGACATGTGGGTTACGGCGTTCCACCTTTCCTCGACCCACAGCCTCCCCCCACACCAAGCCAGCGAATCCAGGTTGCCTAGTGGGTCCTTGTTCAGTCAAGTGCAGCAGGGAGATTGGCCCCTTCCTTGCTGTCAGGTTCATTCCATCTGCGGATGGCGTCATCTCCTTATTACTATGAGAACCTCAGTGATACTGTAAGATGTTTTTAATTTAATTATTTTTTTTAATTAATTTACTCTTTCCATCATCCACATCATCATTGCATTAACATTGGATTTTGGCTTTCTTATATGCATTATTAATTAAACTTTGCTTTTCTCATGCTGCTTCCCAGAGACTCTTTTTTTACTTTAAACCTTTGAACGCTGACACCCCCTGTTTTTTAACACTAAATGCTATTGCTCAGAGAAGAACCCCAATGTGTTTTGAGCGTATATATTGTTCTGATCTTCCTTAGGTTTTGTGATATTAGATGTCTTCATCCCCCTATCAAGAAAGATCTGTATAGAAATCCCTTTACCTTGATTATATAATAAATTCAAATCCAATGTAGTTTGTCTCTACAAATCCTCTGTTTGCAAGGGCATATATAGTAACCAGGATTTAACCAGGTTTAAGAGATCAGGGATTCATGCAAGGAATACTGAGAGTCACATATCCAGATAGGCTGCATGAAAAGTACCATATATAAGTATATATTAAGATATAATGCTCTATATAGAAGAAAAGTAGTACTAAATCTTTTCTAGCAGCCATTCCCAGCCTGCAATTGATCACTCACTACAAGGGATAAAGTGTGTCAGTGTAGAGATGACGTAATGAATGTGTGCTGGATATATAAAGGGGAGACTTTAATTACCAGCAAAAATATAAAATGTATCTCTTTGTATACGATATTTATGGCTTACCCATAAGTGGCATGACATTCAAATTACAGATGACACTGATGGGAATTCTTTCAACAGATATATATATATATATATATATATATATATATATATATATATATATACACACACACACATATATACAAACACACACACACACACATGCGTATGTATCCCACTATCAGACAAAAAGGGAAAAGAAAAAAGGACCACATACCAAATTGTCAATCAGTATTTCCTCTGATGTTGTCAAAGTTTGAACATTGAACATATGTATAGAACACATTTATGTGTAAAGTGAAAAAAATAAATGAGAAATAGAGAGTGGTAAAAAGAAAGATCTATATAGAAATCCATTTACCTTGATTGTGTAACAAATTCAAATCCAATGTAGTTTATCTCTACAGGTCCTCTCTTTGCAGGGGCATATATATATAATAACCAAGTTTAAAAAGAGTCAAGGATTCATGCCAGGAATACTGGGAATTCCTCTCATATCCAAGTAGACTGCATAACAAGTATATAAGTATATATTAAGTATATACTCTATATAGAAGAAAATGGTAGACCTAAATACTGCCAAGAAGAAAGTACTTGCTGCAAGTATGATTGTCTAGCAGCCATTCCCATCCTGCAACTGATCACACGCTGCAAGGAATAAGGTGTGCCAGTGTAGAGATGCCATAATGAATGTGTGCTGGCTATATATATATATATATATATATATATATATATATATATCAACATGTAACAACTATGCTGCACGTGCTCAGTATGCATGCAAACACCCCCTCCATCGTCCTGTGATGCCTGTGGCATAAACCATCAGCTGGGTGAGTTCCCTCAGCTTCCCAACATGAAGACATGTCTCCATGGCAGCACGCCTGATGTCATGGCGTCACAGACGCGCTCCATGCAATAGGGTTGCAGTGATGCATGCGTGCAGTGCCTAGATTGACTGGAGGCGGCCACAAGGAGCTGATGATGCGCCACGCTCATCCTAGCAGGTGGAAATAAGTGGGAGGAGACAAGGGCCCAGATGGTGTCCCCCTCATAATCGCTGCATCCTGGGGCCACTGTGAAGCCCATACACAATCATCTGACACAATATAACCATCCAGAAAGACTAACCTATGAAAAACAAACAATTAAAAACAACATTATAGCTAGTTGGTTTTGCCTGAATAAAATACTTTTAAGAAGGGACAATACAAGATGGATTCATTAAGGGCTGGAGGGGATGTGGCTTGTAACCCAAATATCCATCTCTGTTCCAACTGGAGTAATGTTTTATTCCAGTCACCTCCTCTACTGGGTACATGGATCCAGTATAATACTGTGACTGTGACCTTGGGAACTTTGTACTGGTGTATATCAACTACATGTCTATCAATGGAAAGGTAAAAAATGACCAATTTGCATACTATACACATGTTTTTGAATGTGCTGCCACAGTTCTTATTTGATTTTGCCCACATAAAAAGGAGTCACATTCACAATAAAGCAAATATATGACCCACTTTTTCTTGCAGTTGGCAACATTTTTTTGGAGTAAACAGTTCCCCATTAGGCAAGAGAGAGGTTTTGTTTTTATTAATTCACTTTACTTTATATTCACTTTGGGCGATTTTGTCAGTACACTATACAGGAAGGAAACAGCAGGCAATACTGTATTACATGCCTCTAGCTTCTATCCGAACCACCTGAAAAATTTTACACCTTATAGTCAATATTTAAGGTTGAAAGGAAACTGCTCCAATGATTCCTTATTTGAGGCTGAAGCTAAGCAATTACAACAGCGACTCCTGGACAGGGGATATAGCAGGACATGCCTACATAAAGCATACACCCAGATAGCGAGTAAGGCCCCTTTCACACGGACGGATAAAATGGTGCTTTTAGCTACGGATTTTCTAGTTTTCTACCCCAGCTAAAAGCACACAATGCTTTCCTATGGCCCCATTCACACACAGCGTTTAGCTGCGATTTTGTTACATGCGGTTAAGTGTGAATAGAAAAAACAGAATTGAATGCGTCCAGGTGCGATGTAGCGCAGCTATATGCACATAACCGCAGGTAATCGCAGTCTTTTGTGTCAACTGCGGATATCAGCGTGAGAAGGGATTCAAGGGACCAAAAAAAAAAAAGGGGTTGCTATGGGAACGACTATATTAGATAACTGCAGCTGAACGCAACTGCACATAAACGCAGGTAATTGCACTGCACAAATGCAGCTGATGGCTGTGCCTGGAGTCTTGAATTTCACAGAAAAAAAACTAAACTGCGGCAGAACAGCCGTCCGTGTGAAAGGGGCCTAATTGTGCTGCAAGTTTGAAGATAACTTGCTAAGCTATTGCTAGACTTGCCAAACTTCACAGGTTTGTTGCACAATTGCAGCAAGTCTGCATTGCATGACTTCAGATCAACTTTCTTTGCAAATATTCAAGGAGTGACTAACCCTGATATCCCATTGCTGGAGCACAATTTTTTATACCTCAACTTCTGTATTCTAAGTGGGATTGGTGGCCCATATAACTGCCCATATGTGCATTACAATGAAGAAGTGCAAAGAAGCAGAAGGAAACTTAGAGATTAAAGATTCAAACAGCTGTTATTGGTGGTAGTGGTGATTATGGTGGTAGCTCTGACACCTGTAGCTAATCTAGCTGTGGGAAAAATGAAGAAACGACATGTTCTAGGAATACTAAGATCCCTTTCACACTGGGGTGCTTTGCAGGCGCTACAGCGCTAAAAATAGCACCTGCAAAGCACCCTGAAACAGCCGCTGCTGTCTCTCCAATGTAAAAAGCCCCTAGGGCTTTCACACTGGAGTGGTGTGCTGGCAGGATGCTAAAAAAAAGTCCTGCTAGCAGCATCTTTGGAGCGGTGAAGGAGTGTTGTATACACCACTCTTTAACTGCTTGTGCCCATTGAAATCAATGGGGCAGCGCGGCTATAACGCCAGCATATCGCTGCTGTAGCAGTACTTTGTGGTGGTTTTAACCCTTTCACGGCTGGTTCTTAAGCCTTTCTCGGCTGCTAGCGGGGGTTAAAACCGCACCACTAGCAGCTGAATAGCGCAGCTAAAATTACAGTACTTTACCGCTGATGCCTGGGCGCCGGCAGTGTGAAAGGGGCCTAATACAAAAATTCTTAGTCCGATGGTGGTGATATTGATGAAGATGCCAATACATGGGAACGAGTATAAGGGGTCATCTTAAAAAAATTAGCAAAGGCAAACATATTGCCAAAAGGATTATGCAAGATAACTCAAATTGTAATATTTCAACACTTTAAAAGTAGACTGTAACAGGCTTCAGATGCCACTCATAAACCACGAGGTATAATATATATAACAGATAACAATGAAATTGAGCACAAGTAAAATTAGTTGATAAACATGGATGTCAAAGAAATCCACTTTATTGCTAACATTAAAATGCCAACATGATTGGGGACTTTTCAGTAGGGATTGGAGAAGGTTGTATACGTTTCAACACACCAAGCTGTATGAATACTATAGCCATGGAAAAAGCAGCGGACAAAGATGATGGTATAATGGTTGAAGGGTAACCAGTAAGCTGTTGATGTTCTCTATACCACTCTGATATATGCAATGGCAGCTACTTACTGCACCCCCATTACCATTTATGTTTACTGCTTTTTCCATGTGCATATCGTTTGAACAGGTTGACATATAGAGGGATATTTTAATACACAGCAATACAGACCTCTTGCAGTCTCTCCAGCTTTTAATTCCTGGTAAAGTGGTGGTTTCAGACCTCTAAAAAGGCAATGGCATTTTACATTCTTTTATTTCCATTGTGCGCATTGACTTCACCTATTGGCTCTTCATTTCTCTACTGTATAAATTTATAAGGAGGCAGCATCTCTGAGGCCAGTAATGCCTTTCACACCCCTTCCTCTTATGGCAAGGGTTTGGTGAGGGAAATTGTTATTTTTTTCCACATTTCCAGATAGCATATCAATAGTCACATACAACTTATGAAGGCTAAAAACGTTTTAGCACACATTTCAGAATATTGTCTCTTATTTCATGTATGGTGTACTATTAGCCCTTGTACACACGGTCGGACATTCCGACGGAAAATGTCTGATTGGACCTGGTTGTCAGATAATCCGACCGTCTGTAGGCTTCATCTGACTTTTTCAGTCGGAATGTCCGACCAACAAAGTTTGAGAGCTGGATATAAACATTTTCCGACAACATGATCCAATCAGACTTTTTCCGACCGCTTGTAGAGAATTACGATTGGACAAAGTGCCACGCATGCTCAGATCAAATTCCTAGACCAAAGCTATTGACTACTAGCCTGAACGTAGTCCCGTCGTAACTAAATAACGTCATCACGTTCCGAATGATCGGATTTTACGACAACTTTGTCCGACCGTGTGTATGCAACACCAGTTTCGGACAAAATCTGTCTGAAAAAATCAGACGGATTTTGTTGTCGGAGTGTCCGATCGTGTGTACAAGGGCTTACACTTTCGTGTAGGGGGAGCACAGTAACCGACAATTCCAAGCACTTTCTATTACACCTCCTATTTTCAATAATGAGTCTGGATTCCAATTTAAAAGTGAAAGTCCAACATTACCATGAAAGACTGCTTCTCTAATTGAAGTTTGTCCTCTTCTAGAGAATAATTCTCTTACATCTGCTGCAGTTCTTTAAAAAAAAAAAAAAAAAAGTATTTATTGAGAAATAGAAAGATAACAATACAGATGCAACAGATACATGCACGATATTGTAGGACCATCATCACAGATGAGGTACATAGATAAACAGATTGTGTTTATACCATAGTCAGGAAATAATTAAACTAAACGGAGAGCAGTGCAACTAGCAGAACAGAGTAACAATTTGACATGTTATTAACTGGATGGATCCTAAGTTAAGGGTTAGTTGCAATAGCAATATTTACCAGGATACTGGTATTTCCCGAGATTATGTAAAATAACACATCATAGGATCTGGGGTAGCTACCAGGTAGAAAGGGGAGGTGAAAAGGGAAACAAGAACAAAAAAAAGGGGGAAGGTATGGGGTTCTTGTATACAGTCCCTGAGGTAGGAAGATCCAAGGGGTAGTCCTTGTAGCCAGTAGGTCGCTAGGCGCAGTTTAGAGTATAGGTGGGGGGTGAGAAGCCCCCGAGCTTGATTGTTGTGCGCCGTAGTAGAAAAAGGTGAAGTGGTCCATAGTGGTGATGTCTACCGGAGGAAGAGTGGCGGATATGAAGGGACGCCACATCGCAAAAAAGCGAGATTTCGATTTTTTTCGTCACAGAAGTTGGCGTTACATCGGTCCTTGTATAGAAAAGAGAGGAGTTCTCTTTGTACCTGGGCGACAGTGGGGAGGAGAGATGAAGTCCTGTTCTTTAGAATGGATCTCCTGGCTATTAGTAGGCATAGCAGAGACCAGTCCGTGTGGGAGGGTCTATGTAACGTGCAGTTATTGGGCACGCAGTTCTTGATGCTAGACCATGGTAGCAAGAGAGGGTCCCAATATCCAAAGACAAGGAGGAGGGGGTCCTTTGGCAATTTCAACAGGGTTAGCAGGACCAGAAGCAGTGGGCCAACGAGGGTCTGTTTTGGAGACAGTGGGGGCATTTGGTACTGTCCTGATCGGTGGTGGATGGAAGGAAGATATGCCCTGTGGGCGATTTTCAGCTGAGTTTCTCTCCATATCTCGTTAGGAGTTAGGCTGTGAACTCTGTTAAGGCCTTGCAGAATTTTATCAACTAAGTCCGGGTCAGGAAAGTCTTTACCCCAGTTAGCGACTGATGAGGATGTTAGTGGGGGAGAAGTTTGCTGGAGCAAGGGTTTGTAAATGTCGGATATTTTGTAGGTATCGTCCTTGAGCAGTTGATCCAGGAAGTTTAAAGGGAAACGTTTACGTTCCTCGCTGCAAACATCCTTTAAGTAGCTGACGCATTGCCTGTAATGAAAGGCATGAGCTGGCGGAAGGGAAAACCTTTCCGCTATGGCTGAGAAGGGCAGGGGGCGACCAGACTCCAGATCGCAGAGTGTAGCGAAGCTTGTAATACCTTTCTCTTTCCAGACGTAGAAGGACTTGTGGAGTAGGCCAGGAGAGAAGGTGGGGTTCCCTTGTATCGGGAGGTGTCTGGAGACAAAGGGGGGGTGCTTGAGGCATTTCCTGGTTTCCCTCCAGGCAATGGCAGTGTCCCTTAGTAGTAGAT
The DNA here is from genome assembly GCF_037356315.1 of Lithobates pipiens. NCBI lineage: Eukaryota > Metazoa > Chordata > Amphibia > Anura > Ranidae > Lithobates > Lithobates pipiens. The sequence continues at coordinate 235,538,344 of NW_027507784.1, forward strand.
TATGTTGAAACAGGGGTGGTACCGACTTCCACCTGCAGTGGAGGAGTGCTACCAGCGATAGTGGGGAGACCATGGCGGCTTCCATAGAATAGTTTGAGTATCTTGAAGATTGAGAGATCCAATCCAGACCGGTTCTTAATAAACATGACAGGTTGTACAATCTTATATTAGGCAGACTAATAACCCCCTCGCGTCTGGGAAGATATAATTTCTTTAAGGCTAAACGTGGGCGTTTGCCCTGCCATATGAAGGAAGAGAAGGCCGATTCCAGAATTTTGACATCCTTATGAAGAAGGAGCAAAGGGATGGTTTGTAGAGGGTACAGTAGCCTGGCAAAGCTAACCATTTTTATCAAGTGGCATCTTCCCAGAAGTGAGAGAGGCAGATCCATCCAGTTTACCATTTCCTGTGAGATTTTCGTGATCAGGGGGGGATAATTAAGGTGATAGAGGGAGGAGGGCAACTTCCCTATTTTAATACCTAGATAGGTAATGTGGGAGCTAGCGACTGAGAAGATAGAGTTTTGTGTCCAGGGGGGCTTACGAGAAGATCCTAGTGGGAGAATTTCGCTTTTACCATAATTTATACGGAGCCCTGAACATGATCTGAAGACCTCTCTAATGGTAGACATGTCGGAGGAGGGGTTCGACGTGAAGATGAGCACATCATCTGCAAAGAGGGAGGTGCGCAGGTCATGTTGGCCAATACGGATACCATGTAGAGGGGCTTTTTGGATCAGATATCTGGATAGGGATTCTAGGGCGATATTGAAGAGGAGCGGGGAGAGTGGGCAGCCCTGACGAGTGCCTTTATGTAGGCGAAAATCATCTGAGAGAATTCCAGCTGCAACTAATTTAGCTGCTGAGGAAGAGTACATGGCTTTGATGAGGTGGCAGAAGCTCCCCGGAGAAGCCCATTTCGAACAGAGCCATGGAGAGCCATTCAAAACTGACATTGTCAAAGGCTTTCTCCGCGTCTAACGTTATAATGGCAAAGTCCCCATCCGGGTTGTTTTTAGCATGTTCCAAAGCGAGCATAACCTTACGGATATTCAAGGTGGCAGTTCTGCCTTTCACAAAGCCAGATTGGGCAGGATGAATTAGGGAGGGGATAATGGCAGCTAGTCTTGTGGCAATGATTTTAGACAGGATTTTGACGTCCAGATTGAGAAGGGATATTGGCCTATAGGAGCCTGGGTCAAGGGAATCTTTCCCTTTCTTGGAAAGGAGTTTTATAATGGCCTGGTTACCAGAGGGAAGATATGGGCCGCCAGACCAGATGCCATTGTACACTTTATGGAGAGTGGGTTTCCGTGATGGAGGAGAGGATTTTGTAAAATTCACTAGTGAAACTGTCTGGGCCTGGTGCTTTGGACGGGGTTAGTTTGCGCATTGTGGAAGACATTTCGACAGGGGAGATGGGGGCATTGAGGGCTTCTAGTTGTTCGGGGGTAACTTTAGATAGGGCCACGTTAGCTAAGAAGGAACGGGTAGAAGTATTATCTATGGGGTCTGGGGCATAGAGTGCCGTATAGTATTTCAGCATCACCTCGTTAATTGCTTGCGGGGTGGTGTGCATGGTACCCTTCGCGTCCCTGAGGGAAGTGATGTGAGTCGGGTGGAAAGCGCCCTTGCAAAGTCTCGATAGGAGTTTGCCCGCCTTGTTTCCAAACTTGTGGAGCCTTTGCGTCGAATTGGGATCTTTTAGTTTGTTCGAGTGTATCCGCCCACGTATCAAATACTTTCTTGGCTGCCTGCCATTCAGATCTGTTGTTGAGGGAGTCATTAGTGGAGAGGGATCTTTGGGCTAGATGTAGTCGTGCACTGGCCCGTTTGTAATGTGATAGGGCGTTTCTCTTAAAGGAGGTTGCATAAGAGATGATTCGGCCCCTGAGAAATGCCTTGCCAGCATCCCAGAAGAGGTTCGGGGAATCAGAGTGGGGGGAATTTGCCTCCGAGTATTCGCACCAGGAGTCTGCCATAAATTGTTGAAAGTCGGGGTTGTTGTGAAGGTATGAGGGGAAGCGCCACAGTCTAGGGTGGGGGGGAGATCCAGGCTGTCAAGTCTTACTGAAATCGGGGCATGGTCAGAGATAGCTATGTCAAGTACCTCTGCTTCAGGCAGCATGGGGATGAGATTATCAGAGCCAAAAAAATATTCGAGTCTCGAACGTATTGTGGGGATGTGAGTAAAAAGTATATTCCCTGTCTGCTGGGTGAGCAAGGCGCCATAGATCGCGAAGATGAAGAGACACCATGGTGGAGGCAAAGTGGGTGGGAGCAGAGGGAACGCATCTCGACCTGTGGAGTGGGGGGGGGGATCTGTCGTCTGTGTGGTGTAGGATGTCATTGAAGTCACCGCCAACTAAATGAGGGGCCTGGGTGGTGCGGAGGAGCCAGAAGGTCAGGTCGCCATAGAAAGATTTGCTAGGGTTATTAGGAGCGTAAACGTTAGTGATCGCTAGTTCTTTGGTTCCCAGACGGACATGCACCGAAAGGAGCCGGCCCTGAGAGTCTGAGTGCGTGGACAGTACCTCGCAAGGGAGGTTCTTGTGGATCAGCAGGAGAACACCCGCTTTACGGCCAGCGGCGTCTGAGCCTAAGACTTTGCCAACCCAGAGTTTCTTCATGTGATGGTAATCTGGAGCGGATAAATGGGTTTCCTGTAATAGGGCAATATCTGTTTTCAATCTTTTTAGGTGTCGGAGGACTTTCATTCTCTTATTAGGAGACCTAAGGCCTTTTACGTTCCAGGATATTATTCTCATGTCAGGGGGGCCGGGAAAAGGAATTGGGCCAATTTTATAGATTTGTTGCCAAATGGTGGGCAGAGCAGGAGGGACCATAGTGCAAGTGGGAGGGACCTGGTGGGACTGTGAGACGAGTTTTCCACGGTATTCAGAGAGGGGATGCTGCCCCCGATAAAGGATAGGGGGCACAGGGGACAAGGGGGTGGAGGAGGAAACTGAACCAAAAACAAAAACATGAATAATTGAGCGAACTTCGCTTTTTTCCACATGGAGTCACTGTGTAGGCCAGCCCCCAATGCACGACCCTGTGGTATAGTACGAAGGTGTCCGGGCGGGGAGCATAAATATGGGTGTGACTATAAACTATAAGCTAAAGAGGACACGTGCCAGGATACGGCAGTAGTCATGCACAGTGAGTCCAGGGGGAGCATAATACTTTGCCCGCATGTCTGACTGTATCTCAAACAAATGTACAGTGTAAACATTTCAATGAAAAGACCGAAGAGATTGGAGTGTTTAACAGATATAACATATAACCTATAACGTGACCAGAATACGGCAGGATCACTTCTGGCCGAAGCCAGGATGCCGAACAGGGCGGAGGTAACCAGAGAAGACGTTAGTGCGTCTGCCACATGGGTGCAGAGCCTAAGGTCGATCGGGGCTAGATATAACAGGCATATCAGCAACCATGCCCGAAGGGAAACAACATATGATAAAATAACTCACAAATCCAAGTCAGGCTGGTAGTCCTGGTGAGAGAGTCACCGGTGAGGTGGAGAGAAGAGGATCCAAGGGGAACGACATGTCGTCAACGAGGGGTGCCACGATGATGGTGGTCAGGGGCAGAAGGCCTGAAGCGTTTCGGAGAATCCTTTCGGGGGCTCCTTTGGTCCAGGGAGCGGTTGAGCGATGAGGACTTGGAAGGTTGTATGAGGGTGCGTACCCGGTTGAAGAGAGCGGAGGAAGACCTCAGCTTCAGAGGGATCTTGGAAGGTTAGTTGGTTGCCATTTGGAGCCTTGAGGCGAAGGACAGCCGGAAAGGCCAGGGAGAACTTGAGTTGTATTTTAAAAAGTTCCGTGCACACCTGCTGGAATGCTTTTCTTTTCTTGGAAACCTCAATGGAGTAATCGGCAAAGATCAGGACCTTAATTCCATCGAGTTGGTGAGAGTGAGTTTGCCTGAACTTCTGCAGGATCAGGGCCTTGTCAGAGTATTCGAGGTACTTTACGATAATGGGCCTAGGGGATTTGCGTTCAGGTGCGGCGGGACCCATATGATGGGCCCTTTCTACCGTGCAGGGGCCCGGAAGGCCCAGAGCTTCTGGGATACGCACGGCACACAAGTCAGTTAGCTCGGAGGTTTGTAGCGACTCGGGAATACCTACGAATCGCAGATTACTCCGTCTGGCCCTATTTTCCAAATCGTCGAGTTTCTGTAGGATGTATTGATTTGTCCTGTCCTGGGAGCGTTCCGTGGCTTGGGTCTGGTAAAGTTCCTCTTCCATATCGGACAAGGGGTGTTCCAGGTCATTTAGTCTGGTAGTATGCTCGCCTATTTGAGCCTTGAGCTGTTGAATGCTTGCATTCACGGCCTTTTCACAGATGCAGCTATCATGGGTGTCAGGAGAGCAGCCACAGCCTGGGCGATGCGCTCTGTAGTGGTATCCCCAGCTGGCTGTGTGGAGGCAGTGCCCTGTGCCCTGTGAGCCCTTGGGATTATGGTAAGGGTTGTGGAGAGGGGGGGGAGGCAGGGTCACTGCTCACCTCCATGTCAGCTGCGCGCTGTGTGGAGAAGGGAGCCGAGTAGGCCGAAGCCGGGGCCTCGATTTGCGAGTGGTGCGGACGGCGCCGTATGCGCACGCTACCCGGTTTTCTCCACAAACTGATCCATGGCTAAGGGGGACGCTTCCCGATCGGATTTTAGTAGATGCCCGGCCGCTCAGCGGGATTTATATGCCAGTTTTTAGGTCGTGCTGCGGGAGCTGATGTGGAGGGCAGTCACTCCATGCGGCTGCAGTTCTAATAAAAGTGAGGGGCATAAGGTATTTAAAAAATTGATATGAAATTGATAGTCACCTGGACCTCAGCAGCAAGATCATCTTAACAGCAAATGACAGCTTGGTAATTTGTTGTCAAAGTGTCTATAGCAAAAATGTTTTCAAGAGAGAAGTTCAGGATTTAAAAAAAATAATAATAATTATACTCAACTACGTGGATGCAACATCGTTTTGATTCTGCATCTGTCTTCCGCTGGCTCTGTCACTGAGTACTGAGTCATCAAACCCTGCTAACTGCTCAGTTCTCCCCTCTGCTCTGAGCAGAGAGCCATGACTGTCAGTCAGTGGCTTTCTGCTCTCCCCTCCAGTGCTCACTGGCGCACTGGGCTGTAGAGGAGGGACAGGCTCAGCTTCTCAGTGGCTCACTGAGAGGCTGAGCCAGGTGATGGCCCAGGCATCTGGGTGGATCCTGACCATATGGTTGAGATCTTTCCCATGCCTTGTGTCACGTACCTAGTGGTGAGCCCGGAATGCAGAAGGAGACCTCTCTTGCGTCCCAGACTCACGGCCCCTGATGGTGGTGACAGGAGGCATGGGAGTCAAAGATAGAACGAGTGCCTGGCAGGATCAACAGCCGGAGGATGGAGCAGGCTGACTTCAGGAACTGTAGCTGGACAAGCAGGCCTCAGTGGCAGCGGACAGGAACCAGTAGACAGCAGGAGACCAACAGGAACAGGTAGATCGCTCAGAGGCAGGCACACAAAAGAGTCGGGCAAGCCGGGTCAAACCAGACAGTCAGTACAGGAACAGATGCAGCAGGCAGAGGCAGGAACAAGGAACAGGCCGGGTCGGTAACGGATGAGCACGGATGGACCAGAGGATGAGACAGGTGCAGAGTTGTAGATAAGCCGGAGGTCAGAGGCAGGCAAAAGGCAGGGAAGGTCACAGGTCAGGCCGGGTCAATACAGGAACAGATCAGATTCAGGCAATAGTCTCAGGAACGCTGTAGATCAAGCAGCAAGATCTGAAGGGAGAACTGGGTTTAAATAGCCCGCCTGGCGCCGGTAACCGTGCGAACACGTGCAACCGCAAACGCACGCACCCGCGAACATGCGCACCTGCACGGCATACGCCCAGGCACCCGCAGGCGCGCACAGACAGGCAACGGACCACTGTCCCCAGCCAGCCTTTCCTGACACCTTGACAGGCTGAGTGATGTCAGCCGACAGCGGGTTTTAGCAAAATGAACTGCACTCCTGTGATCCATATGGCCAAAAAAGCTTGGGCCATACTGCTCCTTTAAGTATTTTTAATAAGGTATGGAATGGATAAACCTTTGTTAATTTATTTTTTCTTTGAGTGCCCCACTGGGGAGACTTCTGTTATATGCATGTGTTTTTCCAGAGATGCAATAGGAACAAGGAGGATATCTATTCGAGATTAGAGTAAATTCTCTCTTATGTACTTTGTCACCACAACAGGTGTCTCCATTGAGAGATTCCCATCAGTTCCTGTTCTAGCAACAACTATGACTGTTTAAAGCGGAGGTCCACCCTAAAGTGGACCTTCCGCTCATCGGAACCCTCCCCCGCTCCGGTGCCACAATCGGCACCTTTCAGGGGGGAGGGGGGTGCAGTTACCTGGATAATCCAGGTAACTGCACCCACTTCCGGGATAGCTCTCTGCGGAAAGGGGCGTAACTTACGCCCCTTTCCTCAAGTGCCCGCCCCTTCCCGCAAGTGCCCCGCTGCCTGCTGGGAAACACACAGATCCCAGAGGCAGCGGGGAGTGTCCTTATTGCGCAGCGCGACTCGCGCATGCGCAGTAGGGAACCGGGAAATGAAGCCGAAAGGCTCCATTTCCTGATTCCCATACCCAAGATGGCGGCGGCAGGACCCGACAGAGGACCTAGAGATCGGCTTCGGGTGCCGACATCGCGGGCGTGCTGGACAGGTAAGTGTCACTATTTTAAAAGTCAGCAGCTGCAGTATTTGTAGCTGCTGGCTTTAAAAAAAAAAAAAACCGCGGAGTCCCGGTGGACTCCCGCTTTAAATCTCTATTTACTTTGTGTTTCAATAACAATGTCCTCTAGGAAAAAGAGAGAGTGTTACAGGCAGCAAATAAAAAACACTGCAATGCCCTGTACACATGGTTGGACTTTCCAACGGAAAATAGGCGATCGGATTGTGTTGTCGGAAATTACAATCGTGTGTGGGCTCCATCGGACTTTGTGTGTCGGAAATTCCGACAGAAAAAGTTTGAGATCTGGATCTAAAATTTTCTGACAACAAAATCCGATTGTTTAAATTCCGATCGTGTGTAGACAAATTCCAACGCACAAAGTGCCACGCATGCTCAGAATAAATTATGAGACGCAAGCTATTGGCTACTGGCCTCTTTATAGTCCAGTCGTACGTGCTGTACGTCACCTCGTTCTGAACATAGAGTGTTCTAACCTTTCTCCAATGATCCTTCCCTACAGGTTTTAAAGTCCATATATGCCCAATGTTCCTTTAAAAAATTGCAATTTATCTCAACGCCTAAAAAAAAGATTTATAACATCTTTTGTGTTTAATGTTTTGATATCAACACTTTTCTAGGTGGATGTTTAGGTCAAATTTCAATGAATTGTGTTTAGCAACTCAAAACTAACTAACACATACACAAACACTAAATAACTAATAAAGCCCATATGAGAACATTTTAATTTATGTCAGATTTCTTATTATGCCAATAAACCATTAGGAAAATAGTGGCAGATTTAAGGGTGCACTCACACTAGCACTTTTAGCTGGTGCTGGGATTGGTTAATTGGGCGGCTCTTGGGAAACTTGGAACAGGTGGTCTATAGACAACTGTGTAGTGAAACAGGGATCACTGGTTGGGTTAGCAGGGGAGTGTGCCTGGGAACACTTTCTCGCTTTCTTTACAAACCAGTGTGAGGACAAGTGGACCAGGCACAATTCACTTAAACCAGTCCAAGTGTGAGTGCACCCTTATAATGTTTGTTTATGCATACTTGTAATTTGTATTTTACTTGGGGGGATTTTTTGTTCTAAAATTCAAACTATTTCAGGCTATCCCACTAGAAATACTAGGCACTGACAGATATTAAAATGCTTGTATTCTTATACAACTTACCATACTCTGATGTGATCTGCTTCTCAGACTGCTCTCTTCGTGATGTTACAAGCTAAAGCAATTTTAAATGCATGGTGATTAGGTAAGTGTATAATTACTAAATTGCTATGATTGCTTTCCGTATGTGCATTCTGCTTGGGCAATTAGTACTAACTGGCAAAATAGATAACTTAATTTTTCTCAAAGAAATTCAGGAAATTAATTTTTAAATGTTATTTCATGCAAATCACCTGTGATATGGATGTTGACATTCATTTCCAGTTCTAGGACAACATATGCATTATCCATAATAGTGTAAACAACGTCTTTCATTTTATGAGGATTAATTAATTAATAGCCTAGTCCGTATCTGATAATATACTTTATGTATAAAAGTTGGATGTGAGTACATGCTCTGACACAGAATTTTTCCCCTTTATTTTAAAAAAGGAAACAAGCCTTTCACTGCTTTGTGTTGCACCAGTGGGGATGCTGGCTAATATTGGTGCTTCATAGAATGAAACAGATTTTTTTCAGTTTAACCACTTCAATACCGGGCACTTAAACACCTTCCTGCCCAGACCAATTTTGAGCTTTCAGCGCTGTCGCACTTTGAATGACAATTGCGCGGTCATGCTACACTGTACCCAAATGAAATTTTTATCATTTTTTTCCCACAAATAGAGCTTTCTTTTGGTGGTATTTGATCACCTCTACGGTTTTTATTTTTTGCGCTACAAATAAAAAAATACCGAAAATTTTGAAAAAAAATGTTTTTTTTTGTTTCAGTTTCAAAACTTTGTAAATAAGTAAGTTTTCTCCTTCACTGATGGGCACTGATGGGGCTACACTGATGGGCACTGATAAGGCGGCACTGATGGGCACCAATGTGGCACCAATGAAGTGGCACTGATGAGGTGGCATTGATGGACACTGATAGGCGGCACTGATAGGCAGCACTAATAGGCGGCACTGATGGGCGACACGGATGGGCGACACGGACGGACACTGATAGGTGGCACAAATTGGCACTGATAGCTGGCACGGATTGGCATGGATGGGCGGCACAGATGGGCATGGATAGGCGGCACAGATGGGCATGGATAGGCGGCACAGATGGGCATGGGTGGGCATGGATAGGCGGCACAGGTGGGCACTCATAGGCGGCACAGGTGGGCACTCATAGGCGGCACAGGTGGGCACTCATAGGCAGCATTGGTGTTATACTATAGTAATGGATGCCAATCAGTGCCAAACAATAATGCATGCCAATCAGTGATGCCCATTGTGGGCACTGATTGGCATCCATTATGGGCACTGATTGGCACCCATTGTGCTGACTGGCATCCCTGGTGGTCTAGGGAGGATTGCCTTTTCCCTGGTGGTCTGGTGGTGTCCCTGGTGGTCCAGTGTGGGCATCCTCAAGGGGGCTGTGCTGATAATCGATCAGCACAGACCCCCCCTGTCAGAGGAGCAGCCGATCGGTTCTCCTCTACTCGCGTCTGACAGACGCGAGTGAGGGAAAGCCGATCACTTGCTCTTCCCATTTACACTGTGATCAGCCGTGATTGGACACGGCTGATCACGTGGTAAAGAGTCTCCGTCGGAGACTCTTTACCGAGATCGTATTTGCCGGGTGGCAGTCTGATCGCAACAACGATCGCCGCGATGCGCGCCCCCGGGGGCACGCAGCGGCTCATAATCCTGATCACGTCATATGACGTCCGGTCAGGATTATGCAACCACTTTGCAGCCGTCAATTGCCTATAGGGCGGGCGGCAAGTGGTTAAAATTTGAATACAAAATTAACAAATTTCATCAAATTGAATCCTTTCGAGTCAATAAGCAAAGCAAAATTTAAGTGGCCTTGATGGTGTTTTTATTACAAATTTACATAAAGCAATCTTATATTTGTTCTTCAGCCCAAAAATGCCCCCCATTAGTAAGAAATATGAAACATTATAAGAAAACAAATTTTACCTTTCATCTACTAATAGAATATAAAATTAGCTAAATTGATTTTAATTTTAAGGATCAGAAATGGTCCAGAGAATAATAATAATAATAATAATAATAATAATAATAATAATAATAATAATAATAATGCAATAGCCCAGATAGCAAGCAATTGAGCTGCAAGTTTGAAAATGACTTGCTAAGCTATTGCTAGACTTGCCAGACTTCACTAGTTTGTTGCACAATTGCATCAAGTCTGCATTGCATGACTTCAGATCAACTTTCTTTGCAAATATTCTGCAAGTCTGCCTTAAGTTGTGGTTCAGTTATGTTGTGCAATAGCCATCCCACCACAGGGGTCACTGTGGCTTGCAGAGCTCTTGCTGTAGACTCACCACTGCAACTTTGATTTTTGCTAGAGACTTGCCATGCAAATTTGCTTCAAATTGGAACTGGTGGAAGATCTTGTCCTCTGGACGTAGTCAGAACTATCATCCTGGTATGTATGTTCAAATATGTAGGTCCGTTCAGTGCCATTCTCAACCCTGCTGAACATTTCTTATAAGACTTTGAGACATTTGTGGGCTGTGCTTCCTGTCTTGCCTCACTTCAGGTTTTGCACGTTGGCAGAAGCCAAAGTCTACAAACTCTCTACCACTCTCTGCCTTTTTACAGCATTGGTCCCCTCCCATTCTTCTATGGTCTGTATAGCCTGGTCAATCCAAGTGTTAAGGTTGTCCGGGAATGGGTGTCCTGCTACAGAAGCCTTCAATAGTTATAACTCCTGATTGAAGTAGAGTCTCTATGAACTTCCCTAGTTTAGCCAGGCTGGTGGCAAGTATTCCTCCAGGGTCTAGCATAACCATAAGGAACTTTCTGGGCTCACATCAGGGGAACCTAGCTGCAGGAGTTGCGCAACAACTGATTCAGTTAGGTAGATACTATTGCCTTTTAATAGGGGAGGAACCCCTTTCTTCTATTCAGTCAGTACAAGAGTATGGGATGATTCTGAACCACCTCTCATGTCCAAGATGCTCATTCTTGGATCAGAAATTCATGTGGTCAACATCTGCTCTACCTGCCCTTCGGTCCAGTCTCCTCTGGAAGGTGCAGGACCACACATAGGTCTGGTCACCCGTTCTCACCATTCAGTCATATAGGGGGGGGGGGGGGGTGTTCCATGCTCTCTTCTTGGGGCCCACAAGCTCTCTGAACAGGGATATGCCGATCGAGCCCTATATGTAGCACTATCCCTCAGGGTACTGCTAATAACTTCTGAGCCCTGGATGAGGTACAACTCCTCCTCTCTGGACTGGACACCTGTCCCATTTTATGCAGTACAGGATCAAGAAAGCCCACCAAGAAAGACCTCTGAAGCATATTAACACTAACCCTCTCGGCTGGGGCAGCGTTAAACTCAACCTGCTTACAAGCAGTTGTCCTGTTCTGTATGCTGGGGGCAATTCTCTGTATCTGTACTTCTTATTTTGCTAATTTGACAATGCACAATACCACTTCTCTTGTCCTATAAGCTGAGTGTATTTCCAAGTATCTGTCATTATGACTACATGGATATTTTATGATATCCTTTTCCTAGTATCCATGGACTGATTCCTGGTATCTGTTATTGTTTTTTAACTTCCTATGCCTGTCCAATATTTTTTTCCAGTGCTCATTTATAAATCCCCTTTTTAGAATTTGCATTAAGCCATGCTCCTTAAAAGCTTTAGCCACAACCTGTTTTTGCACTGAGAGGGAATTAGGTAAATTGAGGTGTGCTGTAAAAGGACAGTGAGGCCCATTGATCTGCGTGTGAAAGCAGTGTATTGCTGTGGTAGTGTAGTTGGAACCATCCAGGAATAATTAGAGGTCAACTGACCATTAAACTGCCTAGTCTCTCAGTTGCCCATGCTTGCAGGTCACGGGGACTCTATGTCCGCCGGGGGCCTGCGATCGTGTCACGGAGCAGCAGAATGGGGAGATGCGTATGTAAACAAGGCATTTCCCTGTTCTGCCTAGCAACATAACAGAGATCTACTGCTCCCTGTCATCGGGAGCATTGATGTCTGTCATGTTCTAGTGAGACAATCCCCTCCACAGTTAGAATCACTTTCTAGGACACACTTAACCCCTTGATTGCACCCTGGTGTTTAACCCATTCCCTGCCAGTGTCATTTACACAGTAATCAGTGCATTTTTTTAGCACTGATCACTGTATAATTGACAATGGTCCAGACATAGTGTCAAACGTGTCCGATGTGTCCGTCCCAATGTTGCAGTCACGATAAAAATCGCAGATCGCCGCCATTGCTAATAAAAAAATTAATAATAAAAATGCCATAAATGTATCCTGTATTTTGTAGACGCTATAACTTTTGCGCAAACCAATCAATATACGCAAAGGCCTCATACACACGGACATTATAAAAAAATCGGGCCGTAAAGCTAGTAACAACGCCTGAAAAAATCAGCTTTAAAAATACGATTTTATTAGCGTTTTGCTCTGGCGTCAATGCGCGCTTAACAGCGTTTGCAAGCGTTAACACTAAGGTGCATTTTTTTTTCAAAAAACCATCCCTCTGCTATTTTTCACTTCCAAATTACCCACAATGCCAAGGAAAATGAATAAACAACATGCAATATCATTTCAAGGGGCCATTTTGGTTGGAGAGAGAGGAGAGACAGTCTGTATGAGTTTGTATTTGTATTGTATTTGTGGATTTTTTGCTATTTTGTGTGCGTTTTCCTTGGATTTTTGCATTATGGATCCTGTTGTACAAAAGATTGATGACGCAATCCTGCTTTATTATCTTGCTGAGATTCGTAAAAGAAGACAGTTGGAGGAGGATAGAAGCAGTAGACAACATTGCTTCTGGACCCATTCGCTGATATCCTAGCGGCTGTCAGTGGGTTACTTCACCAAGATGTATGCAGAATTGCGCATACACCTGGACAAGTTTTACAACTTTACTAGGCTATCTGATGAGCTCCTGGAGAGACTCTGGCCACGATTGACCAGGTTAGACACTGTCATGCATGGCTTTGTGTCACCGGAGGAACGGATGTTAGTGACACTGAGGTAAGTGAAATAAGTACTCATATGGGATAGGGTTAGGGGGTAAGGGTTAGCAAATAGGAATAGTGGTAGGTTTTATGGGTTATGAGGTAGGGTTGGGGGGGTAAGGTTTATGGAATAGTGGGTTGGGTTTAGGCAAATTAGGCAGTTGCCTAAGGCGTTGCGCTCACAGGGGCCTCGCAACCGCCTAATTTGCCTGACAATGGGAGAGGAGTAGAGCCCAGCATCGGAAAGGATTGCGCTTCCCACGGATGGGCGGGATCGATCTAGAACACGGGACTCTGCACTGCTAACTGCTAACACCCTCCCCCGCCGCCTTCTCATCTCTTTCACAGGCTTGGGCTGTACGGGGTGAGTCAGTGGCCCCCATGCCGCTATAACTCCTGAAAAAAAGCCGCACTATTGATCACAGACACACAGGGGAGGTGAGCAGTGTCAGCCTGTCCAGTACAGGTCCGAGGATGCTGGAATCGGCTCACACATCGCCCGCGGAAAATGCTCTGTCTTCTGCACATCCAGCAGATAGGTGTGCTGGAGCACTGACAAGTGGGTGTGGTCAGCGGAGGTAAATTCCTCTCACTGCTCGCTCCGGAGATAAATGAGCTGTAGAGTGCAGGGTTGACTGCTCAGTGAAGCCCGCCCCCCACGTGTGTTGGGGATTCACCCCAGCAATGCAGAGGCTGCTGTGAGTGCTGGTAGTCTGATGAGTTCGGGGATTGGGGTGAGTCCAATGACATGGACGATCCGTTTTTTCTGCACACTGATACATGACAGCAAACCACTCCTCTTCCATGTGACCCCCTCCTCTCCCACTTCTCTCTCTCTCCCCCCTTCCGCCCCTCTCCCTCCTCCACTCTCTCCCCCTCTTCATCCCTCACTCCCCCTTCTGCCCTCCTCCCCTCTCTCCCTTCTTCACCCCCTCTTTCTCCCCCTCTCCTCTCTCTCTTCTCCTCTCTCACCCTCTTCCACACTTCCTCTCCTCTCTCCCCGACTTTCACACTTCCTCTCCTCTCCCCTTCTTCTGCCCCTTCTCTCTCCCCCTCTTCTGCCCCTCCTCTCCTCTCTCCCCCTCTCTCTTCATCCTCATGCCTCTTCTCTTCTCTTCTCCCCCCCCTCTCCTCTC